>NC_063352.1:7539749-7569384 GCF_021869965.1 Rhincodon typus | reverse complement strand
TGCTGCTTGGCCTGCTGTGTTCATCCAGCCCTGCACCTTGTTGTCTCTACTCCAAGTGAACTTGTTTCACAACAAATCAAGTTCAGCAAATTCAACTGGCTGACACCTGACAGCTTTTGTATAGGAATTCAAAACTGCAAACTACAAATTCTGTAGAAATAAACTTGGCATCCAATAACATAGCACTTCAAATGGTGTAGAGCACATCAACACATTCTTAAAGAAACAGCAACTTCTATATTTTCAAATAGAGAGGAAATCCTGGTTGTTAGACATTGGTCAATGTAATCACTATGCTGCTGCAGTTGACAAATTTACCATTTGAAACTTTTTTCTTAGGGTGAGGGAATGAGAATTCTTATTACAAAGACTTTTCAATAGATAAGAATTTTGAAAATTAGAGGGGCATAATTTAAAAACCACTGAACTCAATTATAAAGATGTTGCTTTTGGTTATATTTGTTTCAATTTAATAATACATGACTTGAGACAAGATGTAGAAAGTGAAAGCTTTCTCATGAATTATTAATAACCTCCTTATATCACATCTTTTTCGAAACACACACTTCACAGGTTTTCACATTTTTATAATTCTGGAATAAATATCTGCCACTTAAGGCTACAGTTTCATCATGTCAAAAAGTAGGACATGCTGGTAAGTTTGCTTATATGCCGAAAAGACAAAAGTATTTTTGAATAAAAGAAATTTTCAGTATTTAGTATTTCAGCAATTGTTTTATTTCTGAGCAACTCAGTGAATACAGTTTATTTATGGAATTCATTCACCAGTAACTAAGGCACACAAACCTTAGCAATACGTTCCCTCAGCCAATTGTCACTTATGGTGAGTAAATTGTGCCAACACCAACACAGTCATCAGAAAAAGGGTGGGATGGAATTTGGTAAATTGGCATGTGCAATAAAGATAATTTATCTCCAGAATTACAGGAAGGAGAGGAGATAGAAATTTATTGCTCAGTAAAGTCTATGCAGTTCAAAAGCTACCAAGTATACTGGAAAGAGTTGGGACCAATAAAAGTAATTATCTTTGAACTCTGCAGGTCTATGAATAGCTAGTTTACACGTCACAGTCTGACTTTATTTTAAGAACAACAAACCTATGCTGAGTGGAACTTATAAAAGTGAAGGATTTACATAGCAGCACATGTACGCTTAAGGTCAGATAAATCACCATTCTTTGGACTCACTGGTCAGTGCACTAACCTGAAGCAGCGGCAGGAGTAACTGTTTTGTTAGATCGAACTGCTGCAGTATTTCGGACACAGCCAGGACTACGTGCAAGAGTGATCACTTTCCCTGGTGGAGTGTGCATCTGATCTTCTTGGTTTGACTTCATTGGAGATGTCGCCACAGAGCTAGATTCTGGACTCTATACATTGTAAAAGAGCTGCATGAGACAGTAGCACTGAAGTCTTCTACGCATCCCCCAGGTGTCCACATCTCTACTGTTCCACTGAGCCACATTTAACAAGATGTCAGTGGCGTAGTGTGATTGGTCCAATACTATTGGAATGCTTTCACTGAACAATTTTTGCTCTCTGCTCCATGTTCTAACATGCTGCGAGCTTCACACAGACTTTTACAGTCTTCGACATACATTTGTTCACAAGATTGATTTTCTATAATGTTGTTAGTTATTGCTATAGTAACTAACAACATCTATTATTTTCAAGTGTAGGGTCTAATGGTGTGAGTTTTAGCAAAGGAGAAGATATCAAAAAATACTATTATTCTGAATTCTCTTCAATAATCAAAATGCAGTTAACCCCAATGTCTTGTCATTTTTAAATGATAATGTCAGATCCTAACAAGTGTTAAGGATCTTTTCATAAGAGAACAAATCAGAGGAAAATGTAAACTTAAACACTAAAAAATATCCACATTTCAAAATAATGCAGATATAAATTGCATATTTCTACATTCTAGTGACCTTAAAAATCTTTTATTTATTTCTATGTGCAAGCTAATCCCAATTTTCTAGGGCCTGCTGAGACAACATGAACTTTGCCTGTTGTCTCAATTCTCTCAGACTCCGAGCATCTTGACGTATAATGAAGAAACAGATTTATGAGTACGAGCATCAATGCTCCCTAAACTCACATCAGAATTAACATTTCTTGCACCAACTTTTGCATAAGATGTCGTTCCTTCCGAAAATTTATCAATGCTCTGGCGCAGAAGCCCCACAGTTTCTGCTCTGACCTATAAAGGAGTGACCTGATCATATTAAGTTTGGGTTAAGTTGTTTTAAAAACCAGCTCTTAACTGTTGAGAGGCTTGAAGAAATTCTACTGAAACACCAACTAGTGATTGGACATTTCTCCTGTACACTTAGGAAATATCTGACTTTATTTACAAAGCTGGAGATAATCAGGGAAAATATTTTCACAAGGAAAATGTCATCAGCTGTAATGAAGTCTTTGGTATTATCCAATTCAAGAATAAGTGATCTACTGTTAAGCACAATGTTATATTACCATGTGTACATATCAACAAATTATTTCCTTTGGTTTTATTCTACAGTTTTAAAGCGAATTTTTAACTAGAATAGAAAGGGCTTCAAGGAAATGACAAAATGTTGACTTGAAATTAGTAACTGGAGTTGCTAATCACTTGGGCACAAGTGATCATGAACAGTAGTATGGCAATTACAGCTGCCTCCAGTTTAAGCCCTCCCAGTGCTTTGCATGAGCACGTGCCACCTGGAATGTAGTGATAGCAGGTTTCTTGGTGTTGCTTGGTAAATGCTAATATTTTAGAAATAAACTTTTAACTCTTCAAAGTAAATGCAAAATGAAGCTTGTCTGTAGATAAGGACTTATCACAGTACCTTCTAATAACTTTCAGTTTTTGGGACTTTTTTAAAGGTAAAAATCAAAGTAATGCACAGATACATTAAATGTTGTTTTTTACCCCTTTGTCTGCCTCTAAAATAACATTTAAATTTAAACCCTTTTAACAGAAACCTTTTTTTTATTCCCACCCACTGAACCAGTATACTCACAGGTTTTGGATTCACTTCAGTGGTGATAATCTGCAGCAAGCATTTCAGCAACTTCTGACTTGCACCCCTAGTCCTCTCAGTTTCCTCTGCATTATTCCGCGAGGTCTGCACCCAGTCATACTCGAGCTGCAGTTTGCTGGGTTTCCCCAGCATGAGGTATAATTCAGCCAATGTCAAATTCTCAGAGGTACTTGGGCTCCAGCCATCCTCCTGCACCTGCTGGGCCAAGTGGGTACTATCCTCTTTCAGTGGCTTTGGAACAATGCTGGCACTACTGGGTTGTCCCTGAGAGGGCTCAGTAATTATTGACTGCCTCATCAGGCAGTCAGTCTCAGACACCTCTTGGGTGCATGACACTGGCTGTTCACGAGTGCAAATAGAAGGTATTGTCCTATTATCACCATCATCTACTGTAGCTGAACTAGGTGACTTTAAAGTGGTATCACTGGCCAACTGTGGCCCTGAAACAGCAGGTTTCTCATTGTTCAGTTCCATCATTTCTACATTTTCCAAATGCACAGCACTAGGATCACCAGAAAATCCATTTATGCCTGAAGCAGTAACATCTTTTTCAGAGGATTTGTCCTTACATGTACACCTCTCTGGAACTACTAAGTTCTGACAAGATTTCATGTAACGAGGAACTGGATCCAAGAGGGATATTTCATCAGTGCTCATAATCCCCCCACATACACAGAGCTCAGCAGTGGTAGTTACTTCTGAGGACTCCATAATAGTTGCTTCATTACCATTGCATTCTTCAGCAGAAACTTCTGAATTAGGCTTAGGTGAATGAAATAGACTTTCTCCATTTTCTCCCAACTCTTGCTGTCCCACATCAAAAAACTCCTCTGGTTTTGGACTGTCTTGCTGAGCAGCAGTCTCCTCAGCAGAAATACCTTCTGAAGAAGGCATTTCATCTTCAGTGCTTTGTGTTCCTTCTCCAGTCAACAACCCAGTCATTTTGCTACCATTTCGCCCCTCTGTTGTGGCCCGCATTTGCTTAACAGGTCCTTTCATTGGGCCCTGTGCACCTTGGTTGACAGGAACAGTCACATCCTTGGTGACAGATGCTTTAGCTAGAATCTGTGCTGGTGGGTGCAAATGAGTGTCTTTTACAGTCTGTCTGCACCTCCCAGTTTCCTGCCAGTGCACTGTGCAACAAGCCTTTGAATGAACCACCTTTGCCACTCCAGGTAATGCAGTTAATGTACAGTTCTCTGCAGGATAGAGATGGAGTTCTGTCTTTTCATCAAATCCCACACCCCTCGATTCATTATCTCCAGAGTCCTGTTGGCGTTCTTCTAATGACTTGCGCTAAGTTCAAGGTTAAGGTAAAACAAAATGCTGCTTAAATTAATTAAAATCGATGTACATAAATTTTTTTGCTTGGTCAGCTTAGTTTGATTGGTAGCATTCTTGCCACATTCAGACGGTACTGGTATTGCAATTAGTAACAAAAGAAAACAAAGGGGAAAAAGAAAGAAGTCACAGTGCACGTTTCATAACCTCAGGATGTTGCAGTTACTCACAGCCAACAAACTGCTTTTGAAGTGCATTCACTATTGTAACACAGGAAAGTGCAGCAGCCAATTTTGTACAAAAGGTCCCCCCAAATAATGAGATAAACTGCCAAATGATCTGTTTTGGTGATGGTGGCTGAAGCATAAATATTGGTCAAAATCCTAAGAGAAATTCCTGTTTCTTTTTCTTAGCACAGTCTTTTGCATCCACCTCAGAGCGCAGACAACTGCAGCAGCTTATGAAACCTCCCCTAGTACATTTCCTGATACTGCACTCGAGTGTAAGTCTAAGTTGCACGTTTAAGTCTCCAGATTGGACCTTGCGCCTCCAACCTTCAGTCTCAGGTAAGAGTAGGACAACTGGGTTACGGTCAGTATTTAATACAAAACACAAGTTACAGCACACAGGTTTAATATACTTTCTGTGTTTAGTTTGGTCAAAACTAGAGAAGTTAAACATTAAATGATATGTTAACAGATTATCGCTTCCCCCTCTCTCCACAGACACTGTCAAGACATGCTGAATTTCATGAGCACGTTTATTTTTAACACAGGATTTCATTATTTGTTATTAGTTGAAAAAGGATACGATTCTGAATTCTTGTAAAGCCCATTTATGTTTCAGGAATTCAATGAGACTAGAAACTTTGCGGTGCAGCTCCACCATCATCCTGCAAGGAAATAAAAACCTTGTCTATGAAAGAATGATTTGCTAACAACAGTGTCACATTGCAAATTATACATTTTTGAAATAAAGGGGTGAAAACAGAATATGCTGACATTCAGCAGCTATCTCCCAGCAGAGAACTCCAGAATCATCTTTACTTCATTGGATATGAAATTACATAGTTAAAAAAAAAACCTTCAACACATTGTTGATAAAGTAAACGGATGTAAGTTTACAATAAGACTACAAAATCATAAGAAATAGGAACGGTGTAGGCTATTTAGCCCCTAGAGCCTGCTACACCATTCAATAAAATTGTGGCTGATCCCTATATCCGCTTTCCTGAGTTTTTCCATAGCCCTTGATTCCCCCAGTGATCAAAAATCTCTCTCCATCGCCCTTAAGTATATACAACGGCTCTGCCCCACAGCTCTCAATAGCAAGGAGTTCCAAAGATTTTCAACTCTGAGAAGAAATTCCTCATCTGAGTATTAAATTGGCACACCTTTATTCTGAGACTATGCCCTATGGTCCTAGACTCTCTAATCAGACAAAATATCCTCTCAGCATTTCTCAAAGAGATCACTTCTCATTCTTCTAGACCAGTGAGTAGAGGCCCAATGTGTTTAGCCTTTGCTCATAAGGCAATCTCTTCACACCAAGGACTCTCTCAGTGAATCTCCTCAGAACTGCTCCAATGAATTTATATATTTCCTTAAATAAAGGGACGAAAACAGCTCACAGTACTTCAGAGGGTACAGATTCAGGGAGTGGCCATGGAAACCTGCATGGGCCCAAGCTATGCCTGCCTCTTCGTAGGATACGTGGAACAGTCCCACTTCCGCAGCTACAGTGGCACTATCCCCCAACTCCTCCTCCGCTACATCGCTGACTATATCGCCGCTGCCTCATGCTCCCATAAGGAGCTTGAACAGTTCATCAACTTTATAACACCTTTCACTCCAACCTCAAGTTTATCTGGACCAGCTGTGATATCTCTCTCTCTTTTTTTGGACCTGTCTCCATCTCTAGTGACTGCTTCGAAACCGACATCTATTTCAAGCCCACCAACTCCCACAGCTACCTAGACTACACCTCCTCTCACCCACCTGCCTGCAAGAATGCGATCCCCTACTCCCAATTCCTCCGCCTCCACCGTGTCTGCTCCTAAGATAGGGCGTTTCACTCCCGAACATCCCAGGTGTTCTCTTATTTCAAGGACTGCAACTTGCCCCCTTCAGTGGTCGAAAGTGGTCTCGACTGCATCTCTTGTGTTTCCAGCACCTCTGCCCTCAATCCCCTCCCCGCAACAAAAACAAAGACAGAATCCCCCCTGTCCTCATGTATCACCCTACTAACCTCCGTATTCAACATATCATTCTCCACCACCTGCAATCTGACCACAACCAAAGATATATTTCCCTCCCCATGCCTATCTGCCTTTCGTAAGAAAAGCTCTCTCCGTGACTCCTTCGTCTGCTCCATACTCCCCACTAGCCTTCACCACCCCCCGGCACCTTTCCCTGCAATCGCAGTAAATGCTACACCTGTCCCTACACCTCCCCCCTCACCTCCAACCAAGCGCCAAACAAACATTTCATATCAGACAGAGGCTCACCTGCACATCCGTCAATGTGGTCTACTGTATCCGCTGTGGCTTCCTCTACATTAGTGAGACCAAGCGGAGGCTCGGAGACCACTTTTGTAGAGCACCTGCGCTCTGTTCACGGCAAATGACAACACCATCCAGTTGCGAACCATTTCAACTCCTCCTCCAACTCCCTGGGTGACATGTCCATTCTGGGCCTCCTCCAGTGTCACAATGACACCACCCGGTAACTGGAGGAACAGCACCTCATACTCTGCCTTGGGAGCCGACAACCCAATGGTCCCAATGTGGACTTTACCAGTTTCAAAGTCTCCCTACCTCCGGCCTCATCTGACCTTCCCTCCCTCTCATCCCTGCCTCCTTGACCTGACACAACCTGTCCATCTTCTCTCCCACCTGTCCGTCCTTCCCACCTCACTGACCAATCCCCACCACTCCCTACCTGCACTCACCCATCACCATCCCACCTACCTACCCCAGTCCCACCTCTTCTCTCTCTATTTATTTCAGAGCTCCCTTCTCCCTCCCCCATTTCTGAAGAAGGGTCCCGACCTGAAACGTCAACCTTCCTGCTCCGCTGACGCTACCTGGCCTGCTGTGCTCCTCCAGCTCCACACTGTGTTATCACAGTACTCCAGATATGGTCTCACCAGCATCCTGTTCAATTCTAACTATTTCTACGCATGGAGAGCTCTGGATCTGCCTTAACAGTAATGGAATTGAGGGTTGAGCTTTCCAAAGCAGATTCACTGGCTGACAATTGGAGGCTTGCCCACTTCATTAATTTACAGATAGAGGGAGAGATACAGGAGGAGGAAAAATAGAAGCAATATAAAGTTTATATGGCTTAGTTTTTTTCACACAAGTTGTACTTTAGGGTGATTGCTGTTCCAATTTGGCTGAATTGCACCAATGACATTCCAGGGCTTTAGTTTTCTCTTTGACATTAAAATAGTTACTTTTGTAGGGAGTCATATGTGAACTATTTTCAGTATAAACCACCAGTAAGTACATTTTATCTCATGTAATTTATTGAAAATTGGTGTTTAGCAATAGTCATTCACCTAAAAATGAATTGCCCTCCAATTGTTACATTTGCTAAAGTTATTTTCTGCTAGATGTTAATATAAAGCCTTACTCAGAATCATATCTACTTATATAAACATTTCAGGAGGAGGCTTTCTAGTTATAATGTAAAAATGTAACAGCATAACAAAATAAGCTCTCTACTTGATCATCAGCAAAACAATGTAATGAATCTATCATATGTAAACAGATTAGAAATTGAGCATCTACCTTAGTCGAGGATTCTGTGCCAAACTCTGAACTCTTGCCCAAGTGTAGTTGCTGCGCGGCAGAAGCTCAAGTAGCACTTTCAGAGGAAGTCGAACAGGTTTCTGGTCTTCTTCATCACTAATTCCTAAAATTAATTTTAAAAAAACGATCAAAACATGGTTTGGGGAATATGGGTAGAAAGGAAGAGATAACAGGAGTAAACAAGGGATCATTTGTTATCTTGCTATTTAACCAGAAAGACAGCTGATGGAGTAAGGTACATTATGGGGGTAAAATAGCAAGAGGAGTGACAATGAAATAAAAAGGGAAGCTACAAAGGTTAAGCATGAGGAAGAAGTATATGTGCTGATAGGAGCCAGGGGTTGATCGAAAATGAAAGTGAATTGTTTGGCTGTAAGAGCAGTAAATGGATGAAGGGGTTGAGGAATAGCATAAGTGGCTGGGCTACAGAAAAGCTGTCAAGGGCTGTATTTTCCTTCCAACTCCACCTCAAATTTTGACTGCAGTCTTGATAATTTCTTTTATCCTCAAACCATTCATCACCTACTGTCAATACGGAAAGAAGAAAAAGAGAGAGAGAGAAGCAAAGAACGAAAGAAATCAAAGGAAAAGAAGCAAAGAGATGGGGACAGATGCATAAGTGAGGTGTAACAAAAACATGACAACAGGGAAAAGGCATCATCATCCTACCACAGCATAGGGCTGCTCTGTCATTAGAATGGGTTGACTGTGGGCGGCTTAAATGGAGGGTCAAAATGCCTCAGATGGAAAGAGAGGTTGAGAAGGAGAGTCCTTCATGGTAACCTCAGCCGGTGTGGGAATTGAATGACAACTGGAGGGTGTGTGGTACTGACTCCTGGCAGCCCTTCATCACATTTGATAATTTATTTGTTCCAACAGTAAGCCACTAGATGCAGAGACAAACTTTTCACCTTCCATTTACTGTTGCTAATACTTTCTTAAAATTTGATGAATTTAATTTCATCGGACTTCGAACATCATCTTATAGAACTTACCCTCAGGATCACAGATTTTTTTCAAAGCCCGGCACGTTGGCGTCTTTATACGTAAATTGCGACCTTTGTATCGCACAGTGGTGGCACTGAATCAGAAAAATCACAATGGCTTTAATGACAGAGAAAGACAAGACCAATAATCTCAGCATTCACTTAAATTATGAAACAACCGTATTTTGGCAGTTGCTGAGTAAAGATATTGTTACCCATCTGAAATCAATATGGTAGACAGCCTTCTCCACATGCTCCAACGATTCCAAGTTGGATAAATCATGCAATAGAAGCCCCTCAAAACTGCCTGACTGGTCAAATTACAAAATCTTAGCAATGATTACAGTACATAACATTATGACAAAGACAGGAAGGCTACCTGTACCTATCATAAGTACGACTGTCAATATATGTATCCAAATGTCTTTTGAATGCAGTGAGGGTATTTTTTCCATTTTCCAAAAGACTATGCCAGGTAGCAATGATTTTGCATGAAGAGATGTTTTGTCATCAATCCTAAACACACTTTTAATCAGCTTTCATTATATCTTCTTGTCCTGCAGTCGTGGTTATGTTTAGGATTAATCTTTTCAAGTTCATCTTGATGTTATATACCTCTATAAAGTTCTTCCTTAGCCCCTTGCTTTAGAAGCACTCTTCTGTATCATTTCCTTAGAACTCTGCCCTCAGATAAAAACAATCCATCTTCTGGTTATAGACTGCACCAATTCCAAATCTTAAAGTGCTCTTTTTGCCCTGGTGACCAGAAGTGAAGAAGCATGCAAATGTGCATCTGAGCAAATCCACATGCTGCTTCAGGACAATGGTTTCAAGACAGTCCTCTACTTTCAACTAATCTGTCAATAATTCATTGCTATTTAACTGATGCCGTGAAATCACTGTACATTATTAGTAAAAAAAGGAAAAGACACCAAATTGAAATAAAAATTTAAAATACTAAGAATAAACAAGTCAGCTTCTATAAGGAGAAAAAAAACTATTAAGCTTTCTATCACTCCTTATCATTCTGTCTCTATTTCAGTTCAATGTTTCACGTACCAACTTCATTCCAAGCCTTTTATCCTTGCACTTAACTATACTGAATCTCAGAGGCCACTGACAGACATAGTCTAGGTCTTTTTAACTTTTCAGTTGCTTCAATAAGCTCTCCTGCTCCCCAAACAACTCAAAAGTCTGATCAACTTATTTTGTGCTTCTGAAGCCAGGTTGCTCAGGCAGATCAAAACAACCCTTTGCATTGACCTATATCGGGCAATATATCTGTGCAACACAACACCACTTCCATAACCATACCCTACTGTGCCTTTCCTTCAATGAATTCTTCATCCACCTCCAACATTTATCAACAATATTAAACCTACATAACTGTCTTGATGTGCAATTCTGTCAAGGTTTTTTTTGTGAAGTGTGCATTATATCACAGGGCTTTCCAATTATCTTGAAAAGGTTGCTTTTTTGAAGAAGTTCTGTGGGAAAATCACAGACTCCAAAGGAAAGTGAATGTACAGTGAACATACTTAATAGGATTCAGTGTTTTTCTGACATATTTTGGTGGCTTTGTTACATATTACTCTTTTGTCATGAGAGACTGCTGCATGCCATCATAATCACAAGTAGCCAGTAGACAGATACAAAATAAGGCTCTAAATTCAAACCAACTGATATAAAACTTCCACATATTACTTCAAGCCTTGAAAAGAATGGTAATTTTTGGTCGAAGGACACACTATGATCGTTGTGAGCCATTACATTAAATCATTCTTTGATGGCATTAGATAACCTTTTGTAATAAATTTGTTACTTACCCAGCTTGAATTAATTCATTGAGTTTAGCTGCATTTTTATCATCCATGCCTGAGAAATAAATGCATTATAACAGAATTAAATTAATATGCAATCTATAATTTTAGAATACATTAATTGCCTGTTCTAGGCTGTATGGTCCTTCTTCAGAATCTGCCTTTACAAGAAATCTTTCCTGAATACGTTCATTGAGCATTTAACAGAACAGAGCTACCACATCAGCTGGTATTTAGTTGCTTAGTCAGCTCAGAAAAATGCAGATTTTTAAAAAATGATTAAAACAGAACAGCCATATGTCTTGTTACACACCAGCACATTTAAGTGAAATGAAATCTTGTTCTAATCCAATGCTCTTAATTCATGATATTTAATAGGAAGTAGAAATTTTTAAGATCATATATTTCACATTGAGCAAGCTACTTATGAGAATGAATAGGTATTTTACTTGCAACACTCTATCCCAGCAACATTAACAGGAAGAATATCATGAACCAGGAACTAACAATTTATCATTAAGCCACCTGGTTGAAAGAGGCCCCAAAACTGTACCAGAAAGGGCCATTTAGGCCATCAGTCTACATTCGTGATTTTCGCTGTGAGCCACCTAATCTAGATGAAAAAGAAAAGTCACTCATACAGGCAGTCTCCAGGTTACACGTGGTGAACTGCATTCTTGAACTACTACAGTACATTTGGTGTAGGCACTACAAGCACTTCACTTTCGTAAATAGGATCATATTTTTATGTATGATGTGATGACCAATAACAAGGTACCATTAACAGTAAATTAGATACATAACAAGTTAGTATGATTTTGGTGGTGGTGATACCCAATGACATGAGGAGATTTCCATATTCTCTAAATAGTTTCACTGGATTCTTCTCTTCAATCCACGCAGGCAGTGGAGGCCTCAGTTTAACATTTCCATAAAACAATCACTGCTGACAAATCAAGTATTTTTCGAGCATCCACCATTCAAAGCAATACACGGAATGAACATTACCAACTGATAGTCCAGTGAACCGAATGAATTTATTTATAGTTGTAGCTGTTTAAAACATGTACCGGGAAGTGTGAACAAAAACTTTAAAGACTGAATAGACATGATACATAAGGTATTTACATGACAGGAAGATTAGAATTCAGAAACTATCCAGACAAAAACATGATGGTCTGTAGAGGGCAAAACAGGGGCTTTTGAGTGGGGACTAGTTCCTTTTTACAAGGTGATGGGATTCATAGAAGCGAATGGCAATACTTAATTTTTAAGAAAGAAAATATTTGAAGACTGTCAATAGCCGTTTACAATGCTGGTTTTCAATTTCTACACTGCAAAAGGGCTAGATCCAATTACAAGAAGTTTCCTTCCATAATGCCAAAATTAGCAGGAACAGGAGTAGGTCATTCTGTCCCTTGTGCCTGCTCCACCAATCAATAGAATCATGGCTGTACCTGTTTGCTAACTTTCAGTGTTCCATGCACAAATACTCCTAGGTCCCTTTGTGTTGCAGTTTTCTGCAGCTTTCCTCCATTTAAATAATATTCTGTTCCTTTTTTTCATCCCTTCCAAAATGAACAACTTTTCATTTTCCCACATTATACTCCTTTTGCTAACTTTTTGCCCAGTTACTTAACCTATCAAGATACCTCTGTAAACTGTTTGCATCCATCTCATAATTGCCTTTCCATCTACTTTTGTGTCGCCTGCAAATTTGACCATAGTACATTCACTTCCTTCTTCCAAGTTACTAATATACATTGTAAACAGTTGTGGTCCCAGCACTGATCCTGTGGAACCCCATTACATCCCTACCACATCCTATAAAAATACTCACATCCGCCGATTTTTTTGCGTAATTCTCCATAACATATTAGCCCATAGAGCTCCTGGGATGATTTCTTCAGTCCTCGGGAGAACACTGCAACAAAAGTATAATTCAAAATTTTTGTATGTATTAAGATATAGTTCAGCCAATAATTTACGGAGAAGCAAGCCTAATCGTGGAATGTTGGAAATCTGAAACATGAACAGAAAATGCTGGAAATACTCAGCATCCTAAAGGAGAGGAAAACAATTAAAATTTCACGTCAACCAATATTTCACCATAACATGATGACCTTTTATAAGAATTAACTGCTTCTAATTAAAGGTCACTATCTGAAATTTTAAAATTGTTTCACTCCATATGTTGCCAAATATACTGAGCAGATCTAGCATTTTCTATTTTTATTTCAATTAATAATTTAGTTGTTAAAAACAGCAGGCTGCTGAGCAATATGGACCGGATGATCCCAGACCCTTGCTGAAATTATTGATCTCAATCTGGTTACCAGCTTTTTATTGCTATTCGTGAAGAAAGAAAAATCAACTAGGATTGCAATTCTTGGTCACAATCCACTGATTTCTACTAGAAATAAGACTACTGAGCAGAATGTAACCCAATACCACTCTGTCTTAATGAGCAGGCCTGGACAGACTACAAAGGAATAACCAGTGCTGGAAGCTGCCCTAACATTTTCAAAGGGTGGACAGAGGATGCAGAAAATAACTTAAAAAAGGACACAGATAAAGTTAGTAAATCACACATATTTTACCTGCTGAATGCTTAAAAAGAAACAAGTTTCAGCATTTGTTATCACCTAGTTAACTTAAAAGGTCGTGAGTGAGACAAAGGACACAATGTGCAAGGCTAGCAATTTCAATTTATTTCAAACCTCATCTTGCATTTTTATTGTACTAATTTTGTCAAAGTTTGCTAAGTTATCAGCATGATGGTCTGTTATTTTGCCTTCTGGAAACACATCTAAAAATGCCTTTAAAATGCATTTAAAGTTCTACTAATGAAATTCTGTGCTAAAGCAAAATAGGGGATAGCAAATCAGGAACCCATTTTTATTCCCCATCAATTCTCTTTCCCACTGAGAAATGAAACAAAATAGCTGTCATTCATAAATACCTTCTAGCTACTGAAAGCATAATATGTAGGTTGATTAGACTGAAGAAAACAAAATCACAGATAACCACAACATGTAATAACTACATAAAAATCTTTACTTCTAGAATGAGTATGATCTTACCAATTCCAATTTCTCCAAGCTGGGTTTCACTACATTTCAAGAAATGTATGACTCTGTACTAGCCTTTTCTACAGTAAGAATACATTCACTGCTGCAATCAGCTGTCTTGGAATTAATTGGATTATTCAGGCTATCCAGGAAAATTGAGTTGTATTCATGACATAGATTATTAGAGTGTTTATTTTTGTTGGTCACCCCTGTCCACAACAAACAGGATGAACATATGGATCTCTGCAATTTGGCCAAAATAAAAACTTCCTTAAAATGTAATTACAATTATACTACTTCTCCACTAAATTTTAGTGACTACACATTTCTAGATAAGTTAAGTCTAAAAAAATCATACCAAATGTAAACATTAACTCAAACCTCAAATGCCTGATTCGGGCAATATAGATGCTTTCAAATAAAATACAAAGAATAGATTTTGAGTGTCATCAGAGAAGTTTGTTAGCCAACACTTATTTTCAAAATGTTGCTAACAAAATTGCTGAAACACAACATGCTGAAAAGCACAGAACCACAAATGCAATCATATCCATTCCTTTTTCTTGGAAAAGTAAAGAATTTATCACTCTTGGTGATTGTAACTCAACAACCACTACAGTATTCCATAGTAAAAGGTAAAATTTTGTGTCACGCATATAGCAATCTAAGTGGATACAGAACAACTGTCCAAATGAACACCAAGATAAGTAAAGAGTAAGCAGTAAATGTGCAATTATTCTCGTGGAATTCTGTATTCACCATTATTGAAGTCAATGTATTTGGAGATCTTGTGCCAAGTACGGTAGTAGAAATGCCGAACTTGCTCCTTATTTTTCACCATACTTGCTGGCTTCCCTTTCTTCTTGTACTTTAGAGCTATGTTATTTTGTATTGCTTCAAAATCCTTTCCATGCTAAAAATTAAATGAAACTATATTAATACTACTGTTCAAGTAAATGGAATTATTTGAGTGAAAGGAAATGAACATTTTAATGATTCAGTGAGCAAGCAGCAGAGAATGACGGTCCCTGAGGAACATAGCCTACTATCGGAGATGAATTGATGGTTTAAATCACATCAATGTCAAGCTGAAACTCGTTCTTTTTTAAACTTGATCATGGGATGCGGACATTGCTGGTTAGACTAGTATTTATTGCCTTATCACTAATTCCTCTGCAGAAGGTGATGATGAGCTGCCTTCTTGAACTTTAGGGTCACCCACAGTGCAGTTAGGAAGAGAGCTGCTGAATTTTAATCCAGCGACAATAAAGGAACAATGATACAGTTCCACATTAGGATGGCACGTGCCTTGGAGATGATCTTGTAGCTAGTGGCGTACCCATACATATACCACCCTGCCCTTCTAGATGATAAAGATCATCTGGGAGGTAAAGGGAGTAAATATTGAAAATTGTAGTTGGAGTGCTAATCAAGCAGGCCGCTTTGTCCTGGATGGTACTGAGCTTCAAGTGTTATTGGAGCTGCACCCATTCATGGAGAATATTCCATCAGCCTGTCATATGCCTTGTAGATGGTAGACATTGAGTAAGTGTATTACTTGCTGTAGAATTTCTAGCCCATGATGTGATGGGAAACCATGAAATGTAAGCACTTATTCGTGTAACTCAAAGTATGCTTAACTTACACCAAAGATAGTCAAATGGCATAGTGTCAGTCACGGAACAAGAGGAAATGGCAGAAGCATGTGTTGTCAGCACGCTTACAAAAGCTTGCTCCATATTTATGAACATGCCTCTGCTTATGATTAAGGAATGGTAATGGCCAAGGTTGAAACCTTGGGGCATGTTGCCGCCAACTGCTCAGGGACAGGACAAAAAGGCACATTACTAAACAAAGCAATGGAAGTAGATGGATCAACAGAAGACAGAAATATCAATACAAATTGTAACCTCTTTAAATATTTTCAGGAGTTAAACAGAAATAGATAAACTTGGAAGATTCAGACATATGCTTCACTATAGTTAAATGCCTATACATACAACTGCTCTGTTTACAATTAGCTCTGATTGGGACATATTAGGAAATATAAACAAACATAGCAGAATTGACAAAAGAGAATTATGACTTCTTTTGTTCAATAAATTGTTAATGTAATGTATCTCTTGCACACTTAACCATCTTCAATCAGCTTAAAAGCATTACAAAAGAACATCTGAACCCTTTTACTTAGAATCACTTAAGTTCTTTTGCACAGACAATTAAAGTGATCATTACCTTGTATAATTGCAACAATAGTCACCAAATTCCTTCAGGGAAAATTCAACATAATGGGCAAATCCTTACAATGCATTAGAGCACCAGATTCCATAGCAACTAGCTCCAATGTGGGATCAGCATGACTGTAAAACTACAATTGTAACAACATTTAACTTGTTGACATCCAGAACCAACGGGCTACAGTACTGTGCGTATGTTAGCCTTTGCCTTTTATTTTTGCAGTTATAGGGATATATCTATGTAAAAGAGGTGACGGGAGAGGATGGGGAGGTATAGCAATGACATTCTGGGAAATCACTGAAATTTAAGCATTTATTCCATCAGAAAGTCTCATAACTGGAAGTAATAACTATGTTTAACTTTTAATCAGATTTTAGATCATATGATTTAGAGAACAATACTATTTCCCTTAGAACTAATATAGCAGACATCAAATTAACATATTGCGATTTTAACTCTGGAAACCAAACGTACCTCATACAGCCCTTCGAAAAATGAATTTTTATCCTCTGCACTCCAGGACTCCCACTGTCTTCGAACTTTCTTCTTGTTCCCTTCCTCCTTTTCTCCTGAAATGGAAGATAAGCTTTTTGCTGTGGTTTTGCCGCTTCCACCAGTGCTGCCAGCAGCAATGCCAGATGCATAACCAGAGGCAGCAGCTCCCCCCTCAGGACCTGCAGAGGGAACAAAAAAGTTAAGTCAGACTTTTCAAAAGTGTGACCTGGGCCATGTAGACAAGGTCTTCTTCCCATTGCACTGATTTCAAAGAAGAACTTGTACAATGCAATTTTTAAAAATACTTCTATCTTTGTAACCTAATATGTCAATAGATAACAATACCAGGCAACTGAAAAAAATAGACACTTTATGAATTTAACAATTGTCCATGCAGTTAACTATCCCAGTCTGGTGTTAAGCAAATCTGATGAGCTTCTGAACATAACTGAGCTATAAAGATGAACAGGACACCAGATGTGACACCAAGTCTAAGGTGTTAGTTGATCTCAGTCAATTAGTGCTACTACAAATTGGTTGTGGAACTTGCCCATAGTTAAACCACAGAAATCAATGTTATGGACTGAATATACAACTGAATTCTTATTTTGTCTGTGAAGTTTACACTTCCTTTACAGTTCAGTACTGCAAGATACCTTTGCGGACAAGGCAGCTAAAAAGATTAAATAAGATAATAGGAATGAAGCAACAGCTAAAGTTAAGGAAGAAAGAAATAAAATTATTACCTGTATTGTACATCGCACAGAATAGTTTTCATTAATATTTCACTGATTCAACTCTAGCCCAGACATAGTCATTTTAAAACAAACTGCACATCTAAACGAAAACCAATCATTTCTAAATGTATTTTTAATGCATTATGCAAAACATTCTGAATAAACCTTTCCTTGCTTACCACAGACAAAAAAAGTGTAAGATGCAAAGTAAGCAATAAAAATGAGACTTTGTAACAAAATCTAAACAGACAATAAAAAATTGTGCCAATCACGACTGCTTAAAAAATTCTCAGTATATTCCAATATAATCACATTTTTACATGTCGCATTAGAAATAACATTCTGAAGGCAAATGACTTCAATTACTTTAAATTTTTACTTGGGCAACACAGGGAACTTTTTTAAAAATTCACTTATGGAGTGACATGTTGCTGACTAGCCACATTCATCGCCCATCCCTAGCTGCCCAGAGTTAAGAGTCAACCAGATTGCGGTTGCTCTGAAGTCACATATAGGTCAGTCCAGGTAAGGAAGCAGCTTTCCTTCCCTAAAGGACTAGTATCCAGGATACTAGTCTAATGACATTCTCATTACACCACCACTCCTCATGTGAAGTACAATATTTATCCAACTGCCAGGCTCTAAATTGTACAAAACTTTTGAGCGTGGTGCGAAGACACTGAATATCATCATGGCAATGGCTCACTATAGCAAGTCCACTGCAAAATAAAATCACAAGTAAATAAAGACTCACATTTTAATTCGAATAGAGAATTGCGTTTTTAAACAAATCTGCAAGAACTACAGCCACTTTTACCAGTACAGCATTTACAAGTAATCTAAAGACAAGCAAAAAATGAGAACGTTTTTGTTTTAGACCTGCATCTGGTCTCAATTTACCCTAAACTTTTACCAAAGGAGGAAATTTTGACCATAGACACCAAAGGTTCTTGAGTAGATTTGTAGCTTAGATTGTGGATGCTGTGGTTGGTTCGCTCGCCAAGCTGGTTTGTTAGTTCGCAGACGTTTCATTACCCTGCTGGGTAACATCATCAGTGCAGCCTCCGATGTAGCGCTGTTGTGGTTTCCCGCCTGGCGTTTAAACTCTGCTGGAATTGGTTATCTCACTTCCAGTTTTTCTTCACAGTGGTGTATATATAGGGTCTAATTCTACATGTTTATTGATGGCCTTTTTGGTGGAGAACCAAGCCTCTAGAAATTCCTGTGCTTGTCTCTGTTTGCCTTGTCCTAGGATCTTGATGTTGTCCCAACTCAACTGGTGGTTCTCCTTATCCGTCTGAATGGAGACGCGAGAGTACTGGTCATGTCTTTTTGTCGCTAGTTGGTGTTCGTGTATTCTTGTGGCCAGTTTCCCTCCTGTCTATCCAATGTCCTGTCTGTCTAGATATCTCTCTAACAAGTGCACCTAAATATATTACCAAAATAAAACGGACCACTAGAAAATGGGGAAAACAGAGCCAAACACAATTGTTAACACCATCTACACAAAATACGGTACAATATTGTTACTCCAGCATCAAATAAATACTGCAAGCACATACATCACCAGCTGCTTCATCTTGTTGGATCAAATGGGTTACTTTGTGAATTACAGAAATAAAGACAAAATCATTCCAGAATGAAAGTCTGAAACTCCTATATTGAATACCGAGACTTTTAAATAATCAAATAGAACCACTGGCAGTAGCGGCTAACAAGATCATAATGGAAACAGGGACAGAATTTTAAAAATAATGGAAACAAGCAGACCTGTGCAGAGAGAACCAAAGTCCTGTTTCAGATTGATGAACTTTTATAAATGTAAAAGGTCAACCAGTGTAGCTCTCTCCAAAGATGCTGCCTGGTTTGTTGCATGCTTCCACCATTTTCTGGTTTTACTTCAGATTTCAATGTTAAAATAATGATGACAGGGAGAGGAGTTTGTGAAAGCCAGTTTGCAAGTAGGCTAAGAGTTGGGCTCCAATTCTGTAAAGACAATGCAGTGGATCTTTGTTGGCTTGCCTGTAACTGTTCTGTCCAGATCACAACAGTCGCATTCCAACTAATTATTTTAAATTCCAATCTTTAGTATTGTGAAGGGTCTAGGCCCGAAACGTCAGCCTTTCTGCTCCTATGATGCTGCTTGGCCTGCTGTGTTCATCCAGCCCTGCACCTTGTTGTCTCGGATTCTCCAGCATCTGCAGTTCCGACTATCTCTAAAACACATTTACTGAACTGGGCAAAAGATTTACCTGCTAGATTTCAAGTCTTTTGCGATTGGGAAAAGAAATAAATTGAGCAGTAAACTAGATAGGTTATTTTGTCTCTAAATAACACACATCGCTTTAGCATTAAATTAAAACAAACAAACAGTCTTATCACAAACCATAACAGATTTCAGGAGTAATTAAGAACTTATATTTACATACCATCTTTAACACAATCAAACATTCCAAAGAACTTCACAGGAGCATCGTGAAATATGACACTGAACCATACAAGGAAAAATTAGGTCAAATGATTAAAACCTGAATTAAGGTGGTGGATTTTAAGGAACATTCTAAAAGAGGGCAAAATAGAGAGGCTGAGATGTGCACAGAGATATTTCCAGCACTTAGAGCCTTGGCAGAAGCCATGGCCACCAACGGTGCATCAATTAACATTAGAGATGCTCAAGAAGCATTACATGAGAACACAGATCTGGGAGAGTTGTGGGGCTAGATGAGGTAACAGACAAAGATAGTTGTGGACGGATTTGAAAACAAGGATGAGGTATTAAAATCAAGACTTTACTTGACCAGGAAAATGTAGGTCAACAAGCAATTGTGAGAAATCAGGAACTTGCTGTGAATTTAGAACAGGCAACAACATTTTGGTTGCTATCAAGTGTACGTGAGAAACGAGCCTGGAGAGCATTGGAATTTTTGTGTGTAGAGGTAGCAAAGGCATGAATGAGGGTACCAATAGCAAATAAGTTGAAAGAGGATGAATTTGGGTCATGTTGCAAAGGTGGAAATAGAGTCTCAGAGATGGCACAAAAAGGAAGTCAGAAGCTTGTCTTAGGGTCAAATGTTACACTGAAGTTTGGAACAGACTGTTTCCAGGGGAGGGATAAAGTGGGCAACTCTGAAACAGATTTAGATGGGAAGTCAAAAACAATGGTGTCAGTTTCCTAGCATTCAAACAGTGGAAATCTCTGCTTATCTACCGCTAGATGTCAGATACAGTCTGATAATTTAGCAACAGTTGAAAATCAAGAGAAACTGGTGATGATGAGAGTTGAACATCCATACATGGAAACTATTGCTGTGTTTTTGGATGATGTGGCAGAGGCCAGCAAATACCTGAGAAACAGTAAGGGACAGTGGATAGGTCCTTGGCAGCAGTAGTGGTAATAATGTGGGAGTGAGAAGGCACTCCACTGCAAATGATACTCTGGTTGTGACTAGACAGTTAAAAATGAAACATATGAGAGCAGTTCCATGGTAGTTGGATGACAGTGGAATAACATTAGAAGAAGAGGGGCAATAAAATGTGTTAAAGACTGAATTCAGATTGAAAGAGATGACAAAGGAAATTTAATCCTTGTCACAATCACATAAGATCTCAGTTGTGACTTCGATAACGAGTTGTTTTGGTGGAAATTCTATTGGAGGGATTTAAATATGTAATTCCAAGAAAAATAGACACTGATGCGAGGGCAACATGTTCACGCACTTTGTGAAGGAAACGGAGGTTGAAGATGGGGAGGTACTTTGCAAGAACGGTTAGGTGAAGGGTATTTTTGAGAAAGATGATGACAGCAAATTTAAAAGGAGAGTGGGACAACACATGAAAAGAAAGAACTATCAATATTGGATGACACAGGGCCCAGGAGGAGAAGTTGGCTTGTTATCTGTGTAGTAGGGGCAGGATCGAGTGGGCTTCCCAGACAAGATGAGCTCAGCAAGGACTTTGATGGAGATGGGGGAAGAATATAGAGAAAAGACAGTAGATCAAGGTTAGGGCAGCAGGGAACTTTTGAAGAAGCATGGGCTGAGCGACAGAGGCAGTCAATCAGATGGTCTTAACCTTAGTGACAAAGAAGATACGCTCCTCCTGTTTGAAGTAAGAACGAATAAGATGGGGAAGAGGGTTAAAGATTGTGTAATAGAAGCCAAGGGATATGCTGACACTCAAAAACAGACGATTGTGGGAACCAACAGTGCTTTATGCGATCATCTGCCAGATGTTGTAATTGACAACACTAATGAAACATCATATATTGAACATGTCTTATTAGTTTTCCCCAAATGTCCATAGTTTACATCAGGCATTTTCTTCACAGGATGTGCATCACACTGTCAAAGTTAGTAGTTATTTCTGAACTTCCATTCTGAACTGGCCTCAAGAAGATGGTGGTGACCAACCTCTTGCGTAGTTGCAAGTGTAGCGTTTGATACAACTGGGTAGTCTGCTCATCCAGTTCAGACAGTAATCAAGAGTCAACCATGTTGCTATAGTCTGGAGTCATGTAGCCCAGATGAGTTGAGGATAGCAAATTTCATTCTACAAGAAGAAAAATAGCAGCCCAGTGTTTGTTTTAAAACAAAGACAATAATCTGGTAATTTCTTGGTCATCATTACTGCACTAGCTTTCCATGCCAGACTGCATGTAATTAAGTGAGTGTAAATTAACCACGATGGGACTTGAAATCAAATTTGCGGATCATTAGTGCAGACCTCTGGATAAAAACTCAGTGATTCAATCAGTATGTTACTATACTTGCATTCAATGCAATTCAAGCTATTTGACTACAGCAATGCAATGCGTTGAGTTATGGTTAGTCACCCATTCATCACATGAAAATACAGAATGTATGTGCTATTTCACACTATTATGACAGTTTCATAACCAACAGTTAATGTCATTTAATGCACCAAAAAAAAAAAGTAATTATATCTGCAGCAGGAAAACAGCTTTTATCAAAACCTAGCAGGTCACCTTCCACCACTAAGCAACAACAAAAACGCATGCATAATTTGTGACTGTGGAATGACCTTTAGAAGAGGTTTCATTTTTTGATCTGAAATCCAAAATAGACAATTGTACTGGCCAATAACAACTAGCAGGTATATAACACTTTTAACGCAGTAACATCCGCAAGCGTTTCACTGTGGAATCATCAAAACAAACTAGCAAAGAGAAATCAAGTGAATACTGAACAAATACAATTCTAGATTCTGTGATAGTGACCGGCACAATCTTTTTATCCTTTGTGTACGGGTTTAAATTCAGACTTTAGTAAAGATGCAAATGGCTCCCTTCAACACTGCTCAGATCCCAAGTGAAATGATTTTTGGTGGTCTCACCCAGTTCCTGGGAGCAAATGTCTGCAGCACAGAAGCAGATATTAAACAGATTCTCAGTAATAGAAGCCATACGTATAGCTAGTGGAAAGGTTCGTACTGCTCCCGTGGGTTATTGTAGTCAGTTAGAAAAGGCTCACATTATTTCAACTTTTGCAACATTTTATCCAAGGGTGCTTGATTCCAACATGGATATGGAAAGCAAAAATTACCAGCATCACTCACTTTAACACAAAGTTCAAACTGAAATCAACTGTAATAAAAATTCAAGCCAGTTTTAGGACTGCATAGGTGCCCTCCCTTCAGAGTAAGCACTGCTGGTGGAGCGCTTTTAAAATTGAGGCTTTTAGAATTCTCTGAAGGCCAATATTAAAGATTGCATGCAATATACAAAATTGAAACAGTAATGTAGCCTAGAAAGTACACCATCAAATTGGAAGGGATTAATAAAGAAAGTAGAAAGGGAAAACAGTCATTTTAAAAGGAATGTGCATCTAACCTACACCAGTAGTTACATTCCAACATGCAATTTCCTGTAACATGCTAAGCTACATTAATTTGTATAGTGAACATTTGAGTTACACCCATGTGCTCATGCTTACATTTACATGTACTATTTACAGATCATGCATTCCTGCAAAGTATATTCAGCAGAAATAATGTTAACACAAACTGCACATTAGTATTTCACTAAACGTATGTGGTCAGCAGTGAGAAATAAAACTCAGTTAAATTGAATAGTGGCTCTTAAATCAGACTGCATCAAATCAGGGCAGTTGCTTTTCTTAATACATAGTAAAGTGGCACAGAAGCCTGAATGCAAAACTAAGAAAGAAACATTTGGACCAATATTCCCGTAAATCAATATTGTACACGGCTAACTTTTCAAGTATACAGCCCTTACACATTATTTTACATGGCTGTAGAACAAAGCTTGTGTGTTACCTTTGATGCTCCTGGAAGGCCACATACACGCCCAATTTATCAGGAAAATTGTCTTACAATATCAATTGATAATTCAAGATTATTTCTCTGCTGAAAGGGATTTATCAAATAGCTTGTATTGAGGAACTTAAAATGGAGCAGTGTGAATCTACTGATTATGAAATGTAATTATCACAATTTTAGTTAACAGTTTCCAAATTTGGAAAAAAAAGTACATTATTCATTGTGGAAGTCTCCACAAGAACGATCACTTTCAGGACCATGGAGGTTCACTTATGCAAGATGGCCAAGTTAGCAGAATGCAATTATGGAATGAAGAACAGCCATTACTAATCGAAACAAATAAACAAGCACCTTTCACAAGCTCATCTTCACCTGCAGCTTGATCGGCTTAATAAAAACATTACATACAGAATCATCAGTTCCAGTTGATCTATCAAACTAAATGTCACAATCAAAAGATTCAACAGCTTTTAATGAACAGATCATCCAAAACTGCAGCATCTTTAATTCCCATTGTCTTCCAAATATGTTCATAATCTAAACAAACAATTACTGCCTCCAACCATTAGGTTACCTATAATACAAATTGTTATAATAAATGTTTCAGCATGTTTTATGCTGGAAGAGATTAAGCTGCTTAAAATTTGAATACAATTGAAGTCAACATATGCTGAAATGTAATTGAACAATCAAGTATCAATTTTAGATTTAAATGTTGTGTTGTAATATCAGTTTGTTCAAGAATGCACATGTTTGACATGTTAATGTTGGCTTTCTCGGTCAATTGAGGATTTCTACTGTACTGATAAAATCAAGACCCCAATAATGAAAGAAGTTGCCAAAAACTGAATGCTTCCCAGGATATATTCAGCAACTTAAAAGGAGTTTCACTGAAACTGTTCAGACTGCTTTATATTTTGTAAGTAAGTGTAAAGTGTCATGCGAATCTATGGACAACACCCATTCACCAACCCCATCCCCCATAAGTAACTGCTATAATGGTCACAAAACTAATACCTAGCATAAAGTGCTGATATTTCTCAGAGGATGAATGACTGACTGACTGACTTCAGAGCAGACTTATTTTCATATAAGCCACAAGTTGCTTTTTATTCCTCAGCTCTATGCTATACATTAAAATCAAAGTAAAAATACACAAAAATATTAACATCACAAGTGCATGAATGCCAAGTTCATCTAATCCCCCAAAAGCCTTCTAAATCACAGAACAGAATAACTACTTCTGAACACCCAAATATCTAAAAACATTTGTCAATGAGTTAGTTGTCATTATTCCTTTCACAATCATGTAAAATTCACATTTCCCTCAAAAGGTGTGCTTTAGAACCGCAATGATACCGTGACGTGAATGACAAAATGAATGAATGCAACTAAGAGATTGCAAGGCAGTAGTTTATTAACATAACTCAACTTTGCAATGATAACGGAAGATAATTCAGATGATCACTAGTAAAGAATAGGCTGTATATATGTGAATACCAACTGTACGAAATTTAATATGAATCTCATGCAGGGATTCCGAACCTAAATGATGAGAGATTGCATAGGTCTGAGACACAGAAGGATCTAGCTGTCTCAGTGCATGAATAGCAAAGGGCTAGTATGCAGGGACAGCACGTATTAAGGAGAATTACAGAACGTTGTTGTTTATTGCATACAGAATTGAATACACACATAGGAGGTAATATTTTAATTATTCAGGGCTCTGGTGAGACCACATCAGGCATACAGTGCATAGCATTGGTCTCCTTATTTAAGGAAGCTTGAGAATGCATTGGAAGCCATTCTTAGATGGTTTACTGGACTAATACCTGGAATGATGTGCTACCTAATGAGGACAGGCTGAACTGGCTAGGCTTTTATCCAATGGAGTTTAGAAGAGTAACAGTAAGAAACCTACAAGGTCCTGAGAGGTCTTAATTGGTTGAATTTCAAAAGAATGTTTTGCCTTGAGGGGAATCTAAAAATAGGCATCATTTTCTAAAAATAAATAGTGCCCACCTAATACAAAGATGAGATTTTTTATTTCACCCCTCACGTGGTCTTGAAACCTTAGAACTCCCTTCCTCAAAAATTTGTGGAAGCAGAATGTTTGAATATTTTCAAAGAAGAGGGAAATAGACTGTTGATAAGCAAGACAGCAAAAAGATTATGGAAACAGGAGCAAATGTAGAGTATTCAGATCATCCAAGATCGTATTGAGTAGTGGGGGAACCTGCTCCTGCTGCTAGCCGGTACATTTCTATCATTTTAAGTATTCCAAGAGGGTTTCCTATTGTCAGGATAAAAATTTCATCATTGGAGCTGATTGCTTTCAGTGAATATTCCATAGTTTTAAAACTTCTCCCTGACTTCAACATTTACTACCACTCCATGTTCACTGCTTTGGATTCTCAGGTACATTAAAATTCAATACAGTTGATGAGGATCCAGTAGAATATCCCAAAAAACCCTGAAGAAAATAACATTCATTGAAAATAATAAAACTACAAATAACTGCACGGAAATGCTTCGGTCATTGTCTGAATATCTGAGAACAATGCAACAAATGAGCTCATCAGTTAAGACTGCTATACATTCAACACTCACCTGCTCTTCAGTAAAAGTACCCAAGTATTGTTTTGACTGAGATGACAAGTCATTATTCTTGACTTATACTGCAACTCATTTCAAAACCAAAAACAAACATTCTTAGATTAAATTACACAATTAGCAATGATTTTCTATTAAAATAGATGACAGCATAGTAGTTTCTGAAGTTGAAAATAAAGTATTATAGAAATCAGTTTAATAAACTATATATAAGCTGAATTGCGTACTACTGTTCTAGGTTCTTATGTAAGTAATTTATATATCTGATGAAAGATTCCTACAGGTAGTTTAAGTGAATGTGAGAATGTTAGAAATTAAATTAAATGCAAATGATTTCACTGATTTAAATAAAAGCTCGAGCCGAATGCAGATTGGTGGAATGGGTGGTCAAGTGCCAGTTGAAATACAATGCAAAGTAGTATCAAGAAATTCATTTCAGCTGAACGAAGGAGGTAATTTAAAACAATTCTAAAGGGGGTGCAGGAAGGAAGAGACCTGAGAGTAGCATCATGGGTTATATCAACAGGGGCATACAATACAAAAGAAAGGAGTTAGGTTAAATCTGTATAAAGAACACACAGTTCAGCCTCAGCTGGAGTACTGCATCCAATTCTGGTCAACACACTTTAGGGAGGATGCAAAGGCATTAGAGAGGGTGCAAAGGCAAAGGAGAAATTCCAGAGAATTTTTCTTCAGTTATGTAGATAGATTGGCAAAGTTAGACTAGTCTGCTTGGAAAGGAGAAAGCCCACAGGAGATTTGGTAACATTTAAAAATCATCTACACAGAGAAGATGGAGACAAACAGTTCCCATTGGTGAAAGAATTGAGAACCAGACAGCAAACTTAAGGTAATTGACAAAAGAAGCAATGGCAACGTGAGGAAAAACCATTTCTCTCAGCAAATGATTAGGATCTGGAACTAACTGCCTTAAATTACAGGAGAGACAAGGCAAATAGAGTCATTTAAAAAAAAATTGGATCATCAGAAAAAAAAAGTTGCAGGATGATAGGGAAAAAGCAGCAAAATGGCACTTGGTGTATTGCTCTTTCAGGTCTGTGTACAGTGTGCCAAATGGCTTCCTTTGGTGTCATAACCATTCCATAAAAAGAATTTTATGATTCATTCAGTCATCATTGCACTACGTAATTTTTAAAACAAGTTAACTACAGAAATGTCAGTATACTACAGGCTGTAAAAACTGTCGCTTCAGTGAAGAAATGGTAATGAAGGAACTAAAAGCAATTGTATTACAATGAACAACTGTATTAACAAAATAAAGGAAATTATCCGTTAAGTGTCATACCCACTGATTTCACTAGCTCAGGTTATGATACAGTATGCACCTCAAAGTTGTACTTGCAACTTGAATCCAGATTTGTGACACTATTCTGAATGAAGTATAATATGGAAAACTGTAAGCTTGTCCACTTTGGCATGAAGAATAAAACGGCAGAAAATAATTCTAAATGGTGAGAGATTGCAAAACTCTGCAGTCAAGGGATGGGATGTCCTACTACATGAATTACAACAAGTTTGCTTGAAGTTACAATGTGAAATGTTATTATCTACTCCAAGGTCAGTTTTGGTCTCCTTAATTAAGGATACAAGATGCAGTTCAGATAAAATCTGAACTGATTCCTGGAATGAGGGAGTTGTCTTATGAGGAACGGTTGAGAGGTGATTTTATTGAAATATATGAGATCCTGAGGAAACTTCACAGAGTGAATGCTGAAAGGATCCTCCCCTTGTTGGAGAAACTAAATGGTAGTGGACACAATTAAGGCAGATGTGAGGAGATTTTTATTTCCTCAGGGGGTTGAGAATCTGTGGAATTCTCTTCTTCAGACAGCAGTTGAAGCAGGGTCATTGAATATTTTTAAAGTAGAGGTAGAGTGATTCTTGGCTTAAAGAAAAGAGGTAAAGGGATAAGCAGGGAAACGGAGTTGAGACCACAGTCGGATGAGCCATGATATCATCAAATTTGGCAGGTTCAAACGGGAGTCTCCTGGTCATAATTCATACACTTGTATGTACGGAGATAATGTGCAAAAACATACAACCGTGGAAGATTGGATGAAATAAAAATTACAGTGAGTGATGCCAGTGTCCTGGTGTCTACTGTTCATAGATAAAACTTCTTGTTCATGTTACATTTTACATTTAGTCTGTTGTTCCACTGAAAAAGTAAGAGTTGTGCTGTGATGCAGTACTTCAAATTCTAAACAAAAAAGTATACATGTAGATTATATTGTTGGGAATTAAAGTATAGATAAACTAGAATATAGCTGTTCCAGAGAAGAGGATTAAAATGTTATTACTTAAGTGGCTTCCAGCATAAGTGCAAGAGCTAAGTTAGGCTATAATAGCTGTTCGTTGTATACTTATACAATATATGAATTAATATATACTATAAACTACTTCCAATCTTTAAAATAATCTTCGCATTATTACACAAAAGTAAGGGAATTCTTTGAAACAGCCAGGCACATACCAATTTCACCCACACAAGAGTGTAATGTGTTTGATGCCACTAAACCTTAACAGCAAGAGCCTTCATTTTACCTTTTCCTTTATTGTTCTGGAAGCCACTGGATCCATTCGAAGCAGTTGAATCTTTCCTTAACCTCTTGCTGGGGGGTCTGACACTAGATCTTAAGAAATGATGTTGATCTGGGCTTGTGGCAACTGCTGATGGATCTTCTCTCTTTGTGTTGTGTTGAGAGCTGCTGCCTCCTTCTTCACTCTCCCCATCTCCTTCAGCACTCTCCTCTTCCCCAGACCTTTTACCCAATCTCTTCAGCCCTTCATCGCTGCTCACATCCAGACATTTCGCCGTCATTCTGGGGAATGCAAAACAAGGAAAAAATTAGCCAAAAGCATCTTTAAAAGCATATTTATTTCAAAATTTCTGAACCCTCTCAACTTGCAGCTGTAAACATTTTTTCCAACATGGCCGCCGTTGTTTTTCTCCTGATCCCCCGATCGCTGTCCCGCAACCACCCGCTGAAAATATGCTTCTCCTCGGCCAGGTCGGGGGTCCTGAAGTTGGATCCATGGACCAGCCGGGGGATGGAAGGGTTTTTGTCGACTCGGGGGAGCCAGCGGGGTCGAGAGAGCCGGAGTTTGTGGCAGTGTTCATGTCTTCCTCCTTCCCCTTGAGCTTCACTCCTGAGCCGCGACATGTCGGCCGGGAGCTGCTGAAACCTCCCCACTCATCGCCAAGCTTAGAGGGGC
>NC_063352.1:7521807-7539249 GCF_021869965.1 Rhincodon typus | reverse complement strand
GACTTTGCCCTCTTTCTCCTACCCATTCTGGCGGTCCTCGGCAGCCGAGACTGTCTTCTTCTTCCTCACCATGGGCACGGCCTGTTCGTGCGGGGTCTCAGCCGGCAAAGGTTCATATTTCCAGCGCCAGAAAGTGGCTGTAATATTTTCTCTCTCTCTCTCACACACACTCACTGCCCTTCTTCTTTCTCCTCAACTCCTTTCGCCGCAAGGAAATCGGCAACGCAAAAAGATAGACAGGGGCAACTCCAGACTTCTCAAACACATGCCATCTCCCCGAGCCCACCAGAAAGACACGCCGCTTCCCTCTCGCCAGCAAGCACCTCGATAGCTTTTAATCCAGAACAGAGATGTCACCAACTCCAGTCTCACTCCTCTCCCTCTCTGAACTTTGCTCGCTACGTCACACAGCTGTTCCCCAAACTTCAGCACAAACTGCCTTGGATGGAAAGACATCATCATCAACAGCAGCCTAATACAATATGCATTTATCTAAGAAGGTATCTTGAGAGAGTTCACAAAAACATACATTGATTTAAAATAAAATCCTATCCATCAGAACAAACAAAGTTCCTCTCAATGTTAACTGCATCCCAGACATGAGAACATCTCTCATGGAAGTTGTACTTGGATTAACAATTCTTATTATTTCCAACAATGTTTTGAGGATTATCTAGAAGTCTTTTTTTTAAAAGTATTGGCTATCTTTTTTTTATTTAGAACATGCAAGCAAACACTGTGGCACATTTGTATGATATTGCACACTGTCCCTGCTGCCCACTTTCAACACAAACTTGTTTTGGTACTCAAGATGAAAATGATAATCCAGTAAAGAAATGCAAAAGTAGAACAAAAAACATGGAAACAACAAATGTCAATGTAAAACAAAAATACACTTTCATGCTTTTAATTTAACAGGTGGCAACTATTATATTTCCCACAACATTCAAACAGAACAAGCCTGGAAACATACTATGTTTCTAAACCATGTTCCACAAACAAAAAACTGTTTAGCCAAAAAATTATACTGCAAAAGTAGCAACTCTTATTGCATAGAAAAGTTATCACTTCTAGATATTGTTTGTGTTGCACAAAATATTTATAATAAGCTTGATTAATATCATAAAGTAGATTGTCAACTAGTATATTTATCTGTGTATACTGTTGGTTTAAAGTATAAACACAACATTCCCATGTATAGATATGTACTACTGTAACACCAAATAACTTAATTTTAAAAAGTTCATTACTTCCACTTAAATGTTATAACTGTCTATGATCTGGTCATAATGTATCAATGCCTGTCAATATTAACATTTTTTTTCACTGATGTCTACACACCTGCAGAATGATTATGTGTACATTAGAGTATCACCATGTTGGCTCAACTACTAGCAGTTTAAGAAATGATATTTGAATAATAGCTTGGAGTTAAAAAAAGTACAAAAAAGTGCAAAAATCCACACCATGAAACGGTCACAAAAAGATCTGTTGGTAAGTCATTCCTGGTGCAATGCAAGTTGCTTTGAGAGTTTGCTCACAGAGCAAAGGGAGACTGTACAAAATGTTCTACCTGCATGAATGTTCTACCTGAAGAAAGTTCTATCCTACAAAAAGTTTGGTTGAAAACCCTCTGCATCAAAGTACCTAATATTGCTCAAGAAACTATATCGTGGCACACATGCAAGTTTTCTTCTCAACTCAGCCCAAACATTCAGTTAGATCTGTGGGTATCCCAATTAACACATCTCCCCCCAGTTCTGGCTGATACCAGGTTATTTAACCAGGTGATACACAGCCACTCCAGCTCTAAAGCATGCTGTCAAGTCAGTTTTGGCTGCCAAACGCACGTGACCTCATCTGATTCTTAGTCAATGATCCAGATTACACTTCTCACACATAACATGCTCACACCTTACTTATAAAGGTGCATCCTCAACAACTAAGCTCAAATTATCATTCTTTGCCAGTTTGTAGCCAAATAGGTTTACTGGTTTACATTTCTTAGCTCATTCTTGGTTATGATGCAACACAAGAAAAAAAAATCACACAGAATACTTTTACAGTGTCTGCACTTCATATTTGTTGTCTACTGTGTGAAGAAAATAGAAGCCAGTCCTCAATTGCACTGATGACATTAAACCACAAATCACAATGCATTAACAACATTACAGTCACACACACACTGATTGTTCTTGGTCTAATCATTATAACTTACTGTATAAACATTTCATACCACTTGATCTTATAGTTTACAGAACAGTTCTTTGCGTTGTAATTTAGCTGAAATACAACTGTACGTACGTTGTTATTCTTCAGATGTGCTCAGATTTCTATTGCAATTCTATTCATATTGCATATACAGCTTTCTATCTTATGGGCTCACCGGATGGTGTCCTTTCAAAATTCGAACTACCTCCACGAGAGATCTCCCTAACCTAGTCAAGTAAATTGATCTAAATACCACTGCTCCCAGGAATGCTGCGATCTGTCACTTTCTGGAGAAAAACCTTGCAGACAAAACAGACAAACCGATCTAACTGAACAACGTCCTAAAGTTTGTTGGTACACATATCAAACGAAGTGAGAGGCAAAGAGACCTATAACAACAAGACATCCTAGGGTGAAGATAAGTCGGAATTATCCAAACCACGATGGATGCATTATTGTTTCACTTGTGGGTGCTGCATTCTTTTCTTCACCTGTGGGAGCTGCCCCCAGAGAGGAGGTGAAGGGGGAGCAAGGAGATGGGGTGGGGAGGGGGAGGAAACAAAGTCGGGGGGGCGAAAACAAAGTCGGGGGCAAAGCAACAAGTTGGGGGGAGAAGCAAAAGGGGAAGGGGCGAAAAGAGCAAGGGGGAAGAGGGTGAAGAAGAGAAGCAGATTTCCGAGGCCTAGTCGGCTTGTGATAGAGCCGCAGGCCTCCCTTTCCTCTCTGTCCGAACCTCCTCCTCCGGCAGGGACCGATCGAACCACCCCCTTCTCCCCCGGTTAACGCAGTCCAGCCGTCAACTCCTTACCCTGCCCCTGCCGACGGCACCTCTCGATCCATCTCTGCGTCGCCCTCACATCCCCATCCACACATCCAGCCGCCGTCTCCGCCGCCGCCGCCGCATCGCTCGGTGTCCAGCGCGCGCCAGGCCGCAGCCGCTCGCCATTGGCCGTCTCACTGGCGTCACGTGATGTCAACAGCGCCCCGGTAACGGCCGACGGGAGCCGGGGGAGCCAATCAGACACTCGCTGTGGCGTTCGGACCCGCCCAGGCCCGCTATCGTTTCCGGGTGAGGAGGTCACTAGCACTGATGGACAGGGGCGACGACCAGTCAGACGCCTCCCCTGGTCTGCCACACTGACAGGGGACGAGCGAGAGAAAGTTCCAGTGACCTGCGGCGGCGGCGATGGCGTTGGTGCAGGAGTTCGTTCGACTGATTCCTAAAGGCATAGTCATAGGGTACTGTAAAGTCTTTAAAGCATAGGAAAACTTCGAGCATCAATTTATTTCCAACACTCGTCCCCTGACTCTGTATGCTAAACCGGTTTTAAGTGCCCATTTAAATGTTTTGCTTTGAATATCTGGAGGGTTCCTACTTCCACCACCCGCATCCCGACTGTTGTCAGCTCTGACCCCCCAGGGTCACTGCGCTCGAAGAGTTAACTCTATTCCCCTCTTCCCAGATTAGCGAGTTCCTCCAGTACTTTCCATTTTTGCGAGCACCCGCCCGCAGTTCTTTGTTTTTAATTATCTCGGTGAAAATACTCTGCACCCTCTCTGGTGCGATCACATCCTTTTTGTAGTGTGACGACCAGAACTGTGGTTTAGCAAACGTATGCTGCTCCCATCATTTTCTATTCAATGCCTTGACACAGGAAGGCAAGTATTCCACATTCCTTCTGAACCACCTTATCGACCCGTACTGCTGCCATTAAGAGTATGTGGACATGCTTACCAATTCCCTATAATCAGCACTGTCTTGCCTTGTTATCTTCCTAAAATGTATCCCCTCACACTCTTCAGAATTCAGTTCCATTTACCATTGTTCCGTCCATCTGACCAGTCTGTCTGTGTTGTCCTGTAGGGTAAGATTTTCTTCCTCATTATTTGTCACACCACCAATTTCATGTCATCTGCCAGCTTAATTATCCAGTTCCGAGGAAGCGTCACCAGACCTGTAGCATTAACTGATTTCTCTTCATAGGTGCTGCCAGATCTGCTGAACTTTTCCAGCATTCTTTGTTTTTGTTGTTGTTAATTATCAAAGTATTGATCATGTTTGGCTCAGCCTCTCTGACTTTACCCCCAGCTTCCCACTTTGGTTGAAGGTATTTTGTAATTTAAAAAAAGAGGTTTTACATATTAATTTACAGTTTCCGTAATAACGTATTTAATAGCATATTCTGGGGGAAACTATCTTCTCACAAAACAAACTGAAACATCCTCTCGCCCAAAAACAGATCACCAAACCATTTCTACTAACCTTCCCTATTGCTTTTCATCTCCTATCCATTCATCTCTTTCGAACTAACACTGGGGTAATTTCAATTTAATAGCAAAGGAAGATACTCCTACGATTCTGAAATAAATATAGGAAAAATTGCTGAATATAAATATGGGTCAGGCAATGCCTGCAGAAAGAGGATCAGAACCAATGAGTGAATTTTCAATGGCATATGGAGTTGAGCTTCTCCTGCTCAAGTTTCTACTATAGGTTACTTTGCTGGTCTGCTGCTAGACTGCTGTCTCAAGATAATTTTGAGGATGGAGGGGATGTGAGGGTAATGCCTACTCTATCATCAGTGATGGGTTGTCAGTCCAATGATGGGAATCAGAGGGAAAACTCTCCACTGGTTGGAATCATACCTGGCACAATAGAAGATTGTTGTAGTTGTTGGAGGCCAATTATCTCAGTTCCAGGAAATTTCTGCAGGAGTTCCTCAGGATCGTGTCCTTGGCCCAACCATCTTCAGTTGCTTCATCGATGACCTTCCTTCCATCATAAGGTTTGAACTGGGGATATTCAATGATGATTACGCAATGTTTAGCACTGTTGCAACTCCTAAAATACTGAAGTAGTCCGTGTTAAAATTCTGGAAGATCTAGACAACGTAACAGGCTTGGGCTGACAAGTGACACGTAACATTTATGCCACACAAATGCCAGGCAATGACCATCTCTGACAAGTGAACCCAACCATGGACATTCAACGGCATCATCATCGCTGACTCCCCCACTATCAACACCCTAGGGGTTATCGTTGACCAGAAACTGAAGTGGACTACTCATATAAATACAATGGCTACAAGAGCAGATCAGAATCTAAGAACCCTGCAGAAACATACCATGCTGTTTACACAGCACCTTCCAAATACAAGATCACTACCATCTTCAAGGACAAGAGAAGCAGATACATGGGAACACCTCTACCTGCAGGTTCCCCTCCAAACCACTGACTATTCTGGTTTGGAATTATATCACCATTTCTTCAGTGTCACTGAGTCAAATCCCTGGAGCTCTGTTCCTCACAACACCACAAGTCTACCTACACCAAATGGACTGCAACAATTCAAGAAGGCAGCTCAGTACCACCTTCATAAGGACAACTAAGGATGGGCAACAAATCCTGGCTCAGACAGCAACACCCTCATAGCTAGGACCAACTTAGTTATTAACTAATTCAGCTAGCATACATGTTGACTATTTAACATTAAAATGCAGGGTAACACATCTGCTCATGTGAATATTTAGCAATCACACCTGCAGTATTTTCAATAGGAGACCAAATCAGTGTCATCAGCTGCCTCTGTGACTGAGTCATTCATTAATTGTAAGAATAAATAAATAAAATCAAAGTGCTCAATGAATTAACTGATCACGTTTGAGTAAAACCAAAAAAGGTAGAAGTCATCATCTCTCTACTATTATTTCTCTCTCACACTTTTCATATAATGCTTTTTAGTAATCCCTGGTATATGTTACCCAGTTCCTGTCACTATCTTTCACTCTTGCAGATCTCTATTAGGAAGTAATTTGTTGATTGAAATTTGTTATTCTCAATTCTTAAAGTTATTCCCTGTCTTCAGTTGCACAACAATGCATTGGTCAGTCTGTCATTAATAAGATGAACAGCTTACTATGGCTGCATAACTTGATGTTGTGTAGAAAGCAAAAACATAATTTTTAAAAAATTTTGTATTGCAAAATGAACAAGCAAAGTGATGTAAACTGTTGCACATTTTTATGGTTTAGGAACAGTAAAGGACAAGATGAAGCAAATCAAGATTCGTAAGAGTCATACAGCGTGGAAACAGACCCTTTGATCTAACCAGTCCAGGCTGACTATAATCCAAAACTAAATTAGTCCCACCTGCCTGTCCTTGGTCCGTATCCCTCCAAACCTTTCTTATTCATGTACTTATCCCAATGTCTTTTAAACGTTGTAACAGTACCCACATACACAACTTCCTCTGGAAGTTCATTCCACAGATGAACTACTGTCTGTGTAAAAAAGTTGCCCCTCATGTCCTTTTTAAATCTTTCTCCTCTCACCTTAAAAATATATCCCTAGTCTTGAAAGCCCCCATCACAGTGAAAAGACACCTGCCATTCACCGTACCTATACCTCTTATGACTGTATAAATCTCTATAAGGTCACCCGTCAATCTCCTATGCTGTAGTTAAAAAAGTCCCAGCTTATCCAGCCTCCCTTGCCAAACTTGGGTTTCATAAACTGAATGAGAGTAGGAGGTGAAATAGACTAAAGACCATTTTAGTACTGAGTTGTGGGAAGAGATGAGTCAGAATTAGAATCAGTGCTGATTTGATTTCAACACAGTGTGGATTGGAGGGGATTTCTGAAGGGCATGCAGAATGGCATATTTTCAGCTTGGGAGCAATAATAGAGTAAAACCTGTTAAACAGCTTGACAGTTGTGGTATCGAAAGAAGGTATCACCCCATGGAGACCAACAACCCCACAGACCTGAATTTACTAAATTACCCCAATGAGGCAACCAAAACAAAAATCAAAATGTCACTTTTTATAAGTTCTACTTTAGAAATTGAATTAAAATTAGCAGGAAAAGTTTAGTAAATTTCAACAATCAATGGCATATTAAATAGTAGAATAAAGATAGAGCTCACGGATTTACTAAGCAGTCCTATTTCAGCCACAAAGTTGTTCAAAGTTCTGAACCACCTCAAGTAGAACTCCAGCTACTTTTCTTTGAGGAGCTAGGAAACAATTTTCATCCAACTACTGCTCACAATCAAGCCAAGTTCCATATGCATGGTCTTCACCAAAATGATGCACTCCTTCAGAACCTATTCAGCTCTGCTCACAATAGTCTTGACAGTATGGATTCACCCAAAATATACCTGTAACCTTAATAGCAACACACTGCACTTTATGGCAATTGTTGATCAATCAGTTCCCTTAAAATACCAACGCAGTGACTGTAACATTTTTTCCTCTATATCCCCATTCCGGATCCAGTCTGCAAGTTCTTCCAGCCTGCATGCTCTGCAACATCAGGACTGAACGCAAATGGTTCTGTCATTTATCTAGTTTCAAGCATAGCTAATTTTCCAAGAAGCTCCCCTGAAGTTTCCATTTCAGTTTCAGTTTTAAATTCAGCTTCCATTTCGGTTAAAGTCTGTCTCAAAAAATATACAAAGTTTGAAACAACACATTCGTTCGCGAAATGGACGGACAAGCAAAGTAGTGAAAGAGGCAAGATGAGAGCCAATGCTGAAACAGATTTTGTTGATAAGATAAATTTGATCTTGCATCCTGTTCAAAACTGCAAAGAGGACAATAGAAGGCAATCCCAAGATATACCAGTAATATTCAAGACTTGGAGCAGCTATAACTTTATACAGTGTCAATCGAAAGAAACTGTGTTTTTTGGAGGCAATTTAATGTGTGAAGTGCATACTCTATATAAGATTGGAGGAGATAATGTGACCAAGAACACTGAAGACGAAAGAATATGTGTGAACCATCAAGATTAAGATTATATAACTGTTAATTAGACTGAAAAAAATCTCTGAAAAATGAAACATTAGGACTGCTTCTGGGGGAGGTGGAACCTGCATAAAACTGACAGGTTACACAGTGTAACAAGAGCTGGGTGACAACAATTGCACGAGATGTTGTTAGATGTATTATGAAAGGGTTTAAACTAGCTTGGCCGAGGTATAGTAACTTGGAAGTAGATTCAGCAGAGTGAGAACTAAGTTAAGAAATGTAAGGCAGAAAGCTAATAAGCATGTTCGGAAGGTGCAGCAAACAAAGGCCTGAAAATAGATACCTAGCAGGGTTGGGCAGTATTAAATGGTAGCTACTTCAATACACGAAGTCTAGGAAACGAGCTGAGACCATAGATTGACACGTGATGAGACATGACTGAAAAAAAGGACAAGAATGGCAGCTCAACAATCACAATTGCAGGATTTTAAAAGGATATTGAGATGTGGATGAAAATGAGGCTGGTCTCAATATTAATTGAAGAAATAATAATAGCCGTGTGGGAGTATTTGTTAGCAGGATCATCAAACGAAGCTATGTCGGTTGAAATGAAGAGCAAAACAAAATCACACAACTGGGAGTGTATTATAGAATCACACATCCAATATAGCCTGAGGGTTATAGAAGGAGAAATACATAGGCAAATCTCTGAAAAGTGCATAAAAACTGTAGAAATAATGAAGGGTTCAACAACTCTAATATTAACTAAGATAAAATTAGTCTAAGGTCAGACAGAGAACATTTCTCAATTTTTCTTTTAGACAACAGAGAAGGGGCAGTTCTATATTCAGCTTTAGGGAATGAAGCTGGGCAAGAGAAAAGGGTCCCAAAGGAGAAGCATTTTAGTAGAAGTGATCTTATTTCAATTAGATTTACAGTAGTCATGAAAAAGGACAATGATAGACCAGGGATAAAAGTTCTGAATTCAGGTGAAGTTAATTTTACAAGCTGAGAACGTATTTAGCTAAACTGGATTGGAAGCAGCTATCTGAAGATAAAACAGATAATTGATAGGTGTTCAAGGAAAACATAACAAGGATTCAGAGTAAGTGTCTTCCCTACAAGAAAGAAGTGTGACTCACAAATCCAGAGCCCTTTGGATGTCAAAGTGTTTAAATTAGAAGATGTAAAAAATGGAATTGTATGAGAAATAATGAAGATTCAAGTTGCAGAACACTACTCCTAAAGGAGTATAAGAATTGTAGAAATTAATAAGGAAGTAACAAAGACAAAGAGAGGACATAACAATGCAAGTATAAATAGATAAGAGAAAGTATAATTGACAAAAGAGCCAGGCTTATTAGGGATGATAAGGTTAGCTGTGTGTGGTGTCATTGGGCACAGATACAGTTATTTTATGGCTACTTCGTCAATTATCACAAACGATTGGAATAATGCAAACAGTACAATCGGGTGGAAGGGGTGTGAAATATCAGATGAAATTAACATGTCGAGAAGGGAAATATTAAGGAATTTAACATCTTTGAAAGTGGGTAAGATGAAATGTACTCTAGGCCGCTAAAGAAACCAAGATAAGAAATAGTGGAGGCTCTGACCATCATTTCCCAATCCTTTCTGGCTACTGTTACAGACTGAAAGATAGCTAATGTTGTAATAAATGTCATGAATGGAGTAGTTATCAATGCTTAAAGTAGACAGGGACAGTTAGCAAATCTATCCCAAAAATCTCCAAATCACCTAGTTTCTTAGCTCGTACACTGCAATGAGGAAACAAATTTTCAAATGGTCATGCCACATTGTTTAACAATAGAGAAAGGGTTAATCTGAATAATTACAGGCCAGACAGCCTGACCTCATTGGTGAATGAATTATTGGAATGAATACCGAGAAACAGGATAAATCTCCAGTTAGAAAGACACAAAGACTCTATCAAGTTAATCATGGCTGATATGTTTCTGAACTCTATTTTCTAGCCTTCTCCTTGTAATCCATGATCTTTTTACTAATCAAGAACCTATCTATCTCATAAATACTAAGGCATTCACTCAGTTATTCAGCCTGCCCTCAGACACCAGATGGCTCATACTGGAGACATGATTTTCACCTGTTCCCCATGTGAGAAGGAGTTTCCTAGATCACCCAGTCTGCTGTCTCATTGGCAAGTTCACTCTGTGGAGAGGCCATTCACCTACTACCTATGTGGGAAAGGAGTCAATGAATCCTCCAATCTCCAGGAGCACCAGCGCATTTACACTGAGGAGAGGCCATACACCTACTTTGTGTGTGGAGAAGGATTCACCGAATCATATGGTACCACATGGTAGACTGATCCCAATTTCACTCCAAACCACATTTTTAATTTATGGTTTCCTAGTCATTCGTTTAATTCTTCTGGAACCAAACCAATGTATGCCTCAGCTTCCAGAAATTCACTGTGCTTTCCCAATTATTTTCCAAGGTGACATATTTCTTGCAGATTCTCCCAATAGTATCCAGCTAGGTGAATCCTCCAGTCCTAGTTCAAAATGTCACAAATTTGAATTTCCTCAGCTTGAGCATTGGTCTCACTTGCCTCTTGGTGCAATGATTCCAGATCAGAAACATTCCTGGTTCTTGATGGCCTTCAATTCCTTGTCCTGGCAGACTGTCATGGCTTTATCCGAGGTGCTCTTACTGACTTCCAGTCTGACTGTCTCACGGATTGTGGAAACAGCAGAAACAGCAAAAAATCCTTCCTTACTTCCTTGCCATATCAGCATGATGATATGATATTCATGGTTTCTTCACAAATAGAAAACCAATTTAATTATCTTTTACTTTACATATTGTGTGTGCACAGGAGATAGGAATTCACGATTAAAAATGCTCATTGGGATCCATCTACGCATCCATGGTGTCATGCCATTAGTGTGGAAGAAAATAACTGCTTTCTAACAAAAGTTTCAAAACGGATACAAACTGAAACTCAGTAATGTGGAAAGCAGCTACATTTTCACAAATGTATTTTCAATTGACCAGTCTACTCTGATAAAGAATTGCTTGTTAGAACGAAGTCTTCAGAAACACTCATGAAATATTTCTTACTTACACTATTGATGTAAACTTTTATTTAATGAATCTTTAAATTCATGAAGTATTCAAATGAAAAGTAAAATATGACAACCAATCTGATCCCATTGGTTGTCCACCTCGATTAGTTTAGCCATCCAAATGTCACGTCCTGATTTCAACAATGAGTTCTGAGACTGTTCAGCCCCAAGATAAGCATTGAAGCCACTGTTCTGATTTGATATTGTTATGATCCCAGCTAGTATTATTGTTGGATAAGTAAGGTTCCAGAGTGACATCTGACTGATCAGACTATATTTTAGACCATGATTAGACCGTAGCCCATGTTTCAGTTTTTTTAAAATGTGGCACTTTCTCACTGAAACAGAAACATGCAACATTGCAGTTTGGTTTTAACAACAAAACAAAAATTTATTAAACAAATGCAAATAAAATAAAACAGACCTATCTATCTCATAAATACTAAGGCATTCACTCAGACACCAGACTGTTTACATATAATACGTATTTAAAGATTTTGAAACACACTCCAGAAATATAATCCAAAGAACTTCACAAATTACAATAATACCCCTTTACAGTATCCAAAAGGACCCCTTGTACAACATACAGACCAGAAAAAAAATCTATTTTTGTAATACCTTAATAAGCTTAAGTTAACTGTGATTTCAACTCCCTGTCTGGAAAATCAGATAGGCTTTTTTTTCTGGAGCTGTCATACCGTTTAACTGCTCTCAGCTTCACAAAGCCTCTTCAGGGTTTTCTGCAAACCTATTATTAAACTCCTTCCTCTAATGTTATTAAGTTTTACTACCTCTCCCTTTCTCAAGAGAACAGCTTTATAAATCCATCTTTATTCAAGGTCTACTGCAAAACTGCCTCAAAGCTAAGAATAAAACATTTTCAAGCTATGGGTGTTTCCCTTAAACTTAGGAAAAGAATCCCTAAGTTTCTAACAGAAATCTTGATACACAATTGTTTACCTTTGTTTGGTCATAAATTCTCCCAAGATAAAAAAAAAGTTGTTTGAAAGTTAGTCCCTCATTGTATTTATAAATCATAGAATTTTACAGTACAGAAGGAGGCCATTCAGCTCATCATGTCTGCACAGGCTCTTGAAAGAGATACCTAGCTAGACCAATTCTCCAGCTCTATCTCATTGGTCCTCTAAATTCACTGCCAAATATAAATCCAGCTTTCTTTTTGAAACCTCCTATGGTATCCACCTTCACCATTCTTCCAGGCAGTGTATTCCAAATCCTAACAATTCTCTGAGTAAAGAAATTTCTCCTTATCTCACTCCTAGTTCTCTTGCTGACAGTCTTGAATCTGTGATGCCCCTTTACTGACACCCCAAATTGTGGAAAGAGAATATCTTTCTTTACCCTGTCAAAATTGTTCATAATTTTGAACACCTCAATAATGTTGCCTCTTGATCTTTTCTGCTGCAAGGAGGATAAGCCCAATTTCTCCAATCATACCTTGTATCTAAAATCCCTCATTCTTGGTATCATACAAATCATCCTTTGCACTCTCTTCAGGAATAAACATCCTTCCTTAAACAAGGTGCTCAGACCTGAATGCAATACTCAAAACGTGGTCTGATCATGGCTACAGAAAAACTACAAGTTAATCATCAAACTCTTCAGACACCCAGAAAAACCCACATGCCACTAATTCAAATTAAAATAAATATATATATAAATTACACAGTCTACCTTGATGCAACTATTTCTTCTAATTTATTTCTTACAATGAAGAAAAGGAGGGAGGTGGTTAGATGCTGTAAGTACAGCTGGGAACTAATAAAATTATATTAAAAGTTTTCAGGCACTGAATGTCTCTCCAGTTTGCCTATGTGGGTGCAGTGCTCCACCTAGTGGTACTACTCACCGCAAATGCAGCTTTAATTTTAAACATCTCAGAGATTGTAAGAACTGCATGTGCTGGAGTCAGAGATAACAGAGTGTGGACCTGGAGGAACATAGCAGGTCAGGCAGCATACTTTAACATCTTCCTTTCTTTACCAGGTATATTGAGTTTTTCTCTGTTCTAAGGAAACTTTATGAATAATCTAAACCCTCAGTTTACATATTAACTTCAAATCTCTCCAAGGCTGCCTACAGCCAGCCCTCAAGACATAGTCAGCATGGCTGTTAGGCATAAATACTTCTCACCACCATCCCAGCAGCACAATAAAGCTTCCACTTTTATATGCAACTCCAGGCCCATTCGCCAAACTATCTAGACCAAGCTTTATTTAATCTATCCCATACCTAAGAAGTATGATCATAGAATCCCTACAGTGTGGAAGCAGGCCATTCATTTCATCAAGTCCGCACAATGAGCATCTCATCCAGACCCATCCCCCCTACTCTACCTCTGTAATCCTGCATTTCCCATGGTCATTCCACATAACCTACATATCTTTGGACTGTGAGAGGAAACCCATGCAGACACAGGAAGAACATGCAAATTCCACACAGACAGTCTTCTGAAGGTGGAATTGAACCTGGGTGCCTGTTGCTGTGAGGCAGCAATGCCAACCACGCAACTTATAATAATCTTATAAGCATTTCTGACAGTATCTGATCGGGATGTTGTCTGGCCTGGAGGTTTTAAGCTAGAAAGAGAGATTGAATAATCTGGAGTTTGTTTCTTTGAAACAGAGGAAGCTGCATGTAAACCTCATTGAAGTGTATAAAAAGTTTGTAGGGACTAGACAGACTAAATAGGAAGTCCCTAATCACTTTGGTTGAGAGGTCCTTAACCAGGAGAATGATTTAGGGTAAGATGTCTCAGGTTGAGAGAGGATTCCTTTCCACATTGAGAATGATGGATTATAGAGGCAGAAAGTCTCATAGAACTTGAAGCGCCATGACCAATGAGGTTGCAGCCACGAGCAGGAAAGTGGGAGAATGATGGATGGGCTCGTTTTAAGCTGGTATGAACACAATGGATCAAATGGCCTAATTCTTTGCTGTAAACATCTACAATCCAATGATTTCCATGAAGCATAGTTTAGACCATGTATTGGTAAGTTGTTTAGAGGTACTTGAAATAAGGTACCATCATGAACATTAACGTTGTCCAGTAAACTGGCAGCCAATGGTTCACAAGGGTGGTCAAGATTACAGTTAATAAGATAATACAATTATAGAATTCAGAAAGATAATCAAATTATCATTGGGAGATCCATGACAAAAACCAGATTAGCACTCATGACCAGACTATTGTCTCCAAAGGGATGATTAATCTGAGAGTTGAAAAAGATTCTGTAACAATGGAAAGTGCCAATGAGAGGCATAGATAGAGTGAATAGCCAGAGACTTTTTCCCAGGGAGGAAATGACAATTACAAGGGGGCATAATTTTAAGGTGATTGGAGGAAGGTATAGGGGTGATGTCAGATGTAGATTCTTTACACAGAGAGTGGTGGGTGTGTGGAATGCACTACCAGCGGTACTAGTGGAATCAGAAACATTAGGGACATTTAAGCGACTCTTGGATAGGTATACGGATGATAGTAAAATGTAGGGTATGCAGGGTAGTTTGATCTTGGCACAACATCGTGGGCCATAGGGCCTGTAATGTGCTGTACTGTTCTATGTTCTATGTTCTAACAAGGACAATTAGAAGAGACTGTCATTCTAAGGAATATGATACTCATAAGCAAATATTCAAGGAGAGGGAAAAAATAAAGATCTTGTTTTATTTTAATATCTTTCCTTTTTAGGGAAATACCAATGAGGTGCTTTTGTAATATTATACTGCTGCAAACATGGCAACCAAGTTGTACACTTGCAAAATCCCATAAACTGTAATGAGATGAATGACGAGCAAATCTGTTTAAGTGGTGTTGATCCAGGTTTCACTACCAACCTTCATATTCATGAAATTCCTGACTTTAAAAAGAGCTAAATGATATTTTACATATTACCCCAGTAACCTCCGTATTCATCATATCATTCTCCACCACTTCCGCCACCTACAATCCGACCCCACAACCAAAGATATATTTCCCTCCCCACCTCTACCTGCCTTCTGTAGGAACCACTCTCTCCGCGACTTCCTCGTCCGCTCCACACTCCCCACTATATCTCCCTTCTCACTTCCATTCAAAGCCCAAAGCAAACCTTTCACATCAGACAGAGGTTCACCTGCACATCCGTCAATGTGGTCTATTGCATCCGCTGCTCCCAATGTGGCCTCCTCTACATCGGTGAGACCAAGTGGAGGCTCGGAGACCGCTTTGTACAGCACCTGCGGTCTGTTTGCGACATACAACAACACCTTCCGATTGCAAACCATTTCAGCTCCCCCCTCCCACTCCCTGAGCAACATGTTCATCCTGGGCCTCCTCCAGTTTCACAATGACGCCACCCGGAAATTCGAGGAACAGGACCTCATATTCCGCCTTGGGAGCCTACAACCCTATAGTCTCAATGTGGACTTTACCAGTTTCAAAATCTCCCCACCCCTGGCCTCATCCCATGACCAACCCTCCCTCTCATCCCCACCTCCTTGACCTGACACAACCTGTCCATCTGCTGTCCCACCTATGTGCTCCTCCCACCTCACTGACCAATTCCCACCACTGCCTACCTGCACTTACCTATCACCATCCCACCTACCTTCCCCAGCTCCACCCCTCCTCTTTCTATTTATTTTGGAACACCCTTCCCCCTCCCCCATTTCTGAAGAAGGGTCCCGACCCGAAACGTCAATTTTCCTGCTCCTCTGATGCTGCCTGGCCTGCTATGCTCCTCCACCTCCACACTGTGTTATCTCTCACTCCAGCATCAGCAGTTCTTACTACACCAAAGAATATTTTACACCTAGCCATACAAGCAGTCTTTGCGTTAGTTTAACATCTTACTTGGCAGACGCATAATCACCATCAGCAACAGAATATTTAGTCAGTGTTTTCTGAGATTATGCACCAATGGCTTAAACCCATAAACATCTGAATTAGTGATGAAAGTACTACAATCAAATCACATAGACATTGCAATTTCAGGGATCACATGATGGAAGGGATATCATCAGGATAGAGGTTAGTAAAGTCTATCATAGTCCTGGCAGACCTTGGGGCCACTCTCATATTAGAAAGAGACAACTGGTAGAATTTAACTTGAACGTCACCACACTCAAGCTAGAGGCAGGGTTGAGAAAGCAGGACGTTCATGGTGATCTCAGCTGGTGAGGGAATTGATCCAATGCTGATAGTATCACTCTGTGCCATAAACCAGTCATCCAGCCAACTGGACTAACTGACTCCCAACTAGCTGAGTCCAGAAAATAGATACTCCAAAATTTTTGCTGGGGAACACAATTTACCATTCAAAATGATCACATGGAATTTAGGAATATAAATGGAGGGAGATATGAATGTTAGAATTGGAAAAGAAAAATGATTTCGGTAGGTTAGCTTTACTATTAGGAAAGCTGGCAAGAGAATAGAAAAAAAAGGGATGAAATGGACGATTTCCAGAACCTAGCTATGGTATTCATTGGAAAGTTGCTGAGCAGACAGGATTTTTTTCTTTTGTAAATAGTTGCTGCTGATTGCATGAATAGTTTACTTGGCAGGCTTACATAACATTAGTTAGGTTATTTTGGAGTTGAGCATTTTTGCCAGAATCTGCAAAATCTGCACAGCTAAGTTTCAGAACAGAAGAGAAAGTCATTATGTGACTTACCATGCCAGCTCTAGAATAAACCTTTACTTCAGTGAAACAGAAAGATAGCGCAGAAAAATAATTGCAGTTGGCCCAGAAAAAGCATCAAAGAGAAAGGTGATTGTTGATTAGTATACTTTAAGATGCAAATACAACACTGAACTCTGCAGTGAATAAACAAGTAGAATGTAAGACTTGGAACTGAAGTGATGAAAACGCTAAGAGAACTAATAATATCATTAGAAAAGGATGAGGATGAAATGGCAGCACCAAGACTCAAAGAGATGCTCTGCATGTTGCAGAGCTATGGGATACGGTTGGAGGAAGTAGTAGACATTACAGTGGCAAGATGTGAGATCTTCTGATTGTACTCTCATTGATTGATGCTTATGGCAGAAAGAAGAATCAAGCTTAATTGATCACTTATACATCAGGAAAGGGGACAGGTAGAATTCTGAAATAAATAATTCTTCACCCCAATCTGCCACTCGTTTTCCTTCAACCTCATTAGACACCATCTTAAATCTTCCATCCAATTTTTTTGAGCTGCTACAGCACGAGTTGGTTAAGATTAAAGTATTAATTCAAAGTGGGCGATTTAACCTTAGAGCAAGAGGTTGTGGTTTGGAGCCAAACTTCAGTAACCTCAGCACTGAGGGAGTGCTGCACTGTCAGAGAGTCAGTACTGAGGGAGTGCTATACTGTGAGAC
>NC_063352.1:7514446-7521797 GCF_021869965.1 Rhincodon typus | reverse complement strand
GAGTGCTGCACTGTGAGACAGTCAGTACTGAGGGAGTGCTGCACTGTCAGAGAGTCAGTATTGAGGGAGTGCTGCACTGTAGGAAGTGTCAAGTTTTAGATGAGTTTAAACCAACATCTCTTTGGAATTATGGGGAATTTGAAAGTGAACAGGGATGCTTGCTGGGTGTTTATTTTTATTTCAAAAATATAATTTATTCATGAAAAATATCTTTACATATACACATAGTCACAAATGCAGTTCCGTTCTGTGCAGTAGCATATCAAGGAAACAAACAAACATTGGAGTTTGACTCCATTCAACCAGCAAACCAAAGGCATCACTTACTTGAACAAGACTATATTCATATATAATTGAGGTACTGGGAGGGTCCAATAACTGAATGGACCCCTATTTAACCTCGGGTGTTTATCCTTCAGCTAAAAACATGAAGATGGTTATTTATCATTACTGTCTGTCGTACCTTGTGCAAGAATATTTGGAGGGTTTTTTCCTTCATTATAATGGTGACTGCACTTCAAAATGTACCTTAGCGAACATGAAATGTTTTAGAATCTTCTGAGATCATGAAACTCTCATAAAAAGAAGTTTAATTTTATTTTTTCTTTGAATGTCCAGCTGGTGCCTTGCAATATGAACCAGTTATTGTTTGTAACTTTACTTTTTGTAATTGGTGTTATGTCCCAGCAGTCATAATATTACACATTTTAAGAAAACAATTTTAAAAATTACATTTTTCAAAATGGTCTTGGAGATGGCCTGACCTTCTCCTGAGGATTTAGACTGGAGTCAGATAAAGAGAAGATATTCTCAGACATATACAAAAAAGAAATTGAAATTCAATGGGCATTCCATAAAGAGCAAGTAAGACCCATTGAGTTGATGGTTTTCCTTCAAGGACAAAGACCTCCACTGGCAAGGACTTTAACAGATGAAAAGTCTGGGCCTCCTTGAACACTGATAAATGGGATTCTTTGAAACATGAGTCACTAGTTTGTCCAGACCTCATGACAAGGGCATCTTGGCTTACTTGCCAAGTAAAGGCAGGACAAGCTGCCAGAAAAGGAGAGAAACAAAGGAAAGAGACATCTTGAAACATCTTCAGAGAGACTGATTGCATTAATGAGAGAGACAATTCCAATAATACAAGGTATTGGACAGGTTTATTCAACCATGTGGTAAAAGGGCCACAGCCACAAACCTCTGAAAGATAAATAAGGGACTACTTCTTTCTCTTCTTCTGTCTACAACCTACCTCCAAAACAATCCTAGGCAGAGCAACTGCAAAAGCCATTACAGCTGCTGAGATATTTCTATAATTCCAAGCCTTCGCTTCAGATAATGTAACATAGAGTCATACAGCATGGTAACAGACCTTTCAGTCCAACTTGTCCATACTGACCGGACATCCCAATCTGACCTAGTCCCATTTGCCAGCATTTTGCCCATATCCTTTCCTATTCATATACCTATCCAGATGCCTTTTAAATGTGGTAATTGTACCAGCCTCCACCACTTCCTCTGGCAGCTTGTTCCATATACACACCACCCTTTGCATGAAAAGGTTAGCCCTCAGGTCCTTTTTAAATATTTCCCCTCTCACCTTAAACCTATGCTCTCTAGTTTTGGACTTGCCCAGCTCTAGCAAAAAAGACCTTAGCTATTCACCCTATCTGTGCCCTTCATGTTTTTTATAAATCTCTATAAGGTCAGCCTTCAGCCTCCAATGCTCCAGGGAACAACATCTTGACTTCAAAATATCAGGCCTGTATCAAACAATAGAAACTGATCTTGACTCACTTTTTTACAAGTAATGTTTTACCTTCAGCTTGCAATTAATCTCTGAATGAGTGTGTGTGTGTGTGAGTGTAGTGCATGTTCTTATGCCTTAATTTCTTGAGTTAGCTTCAAAGCCAGTGTGTAGTGTTATGGACCAGACCAGGCCCCCTCAAAATACTTTAAGAAAATAGCCTAAACCCTAACTTTTTCTTATTTTAAAGATAAGTATAAGGTGTTGCATTCCAGATGGATTTCAATTGGTCAGATTTGAAGGTAAACACAGTTTATTCATACACTCTAGTCAAAATAAAGAAAATAATTGGCTTAGCTGTAATGCTATTGGAAAACTTACAGAATAATAGATACAGTAACTATTACTGTATAGATACAGATCTCATAGTAACATCTGATAAACACAGCTTTGGCAAAAGACAAATTCAGAAAACATTGTCTCACATGCAACTCTAGCAGCAGGAAGAGAACCCCAACTTTTAGTCATAACCGAGAGAGGAGAAAAACAGATTCCACATCTTCAAGACTCCAAGAGCAACTGCTGAAAAATCTAAGAAACTAAAAACCCTGATTCTGTGAGAGCTTGACCACACCCATTCAGGCTGCGTCTATTGTTCCAACTTAAAAAAAACCAAGGCCTCATAAAGTGTTTACTCTAGTGGTTCTGTGGAGACTGCTCACCGCCTCTGCCTTAAAACTTCTCTTCAAAAAAATGGACAAAATACACCTCCCAAAGCTACAACATCATCAGAAGGAATCTAGTCTCCCCTTTAAGTACAAAAGGCTTTGCTGCTGTGGTATTTAAAATTGAATCTCTCTCAGAAAGGATAAAAAAAATTCACACTTCCACAGAAAAGTACATTGATCGTGTGACACTGGCCATTCTTAGAATCCACTTGTGCACCTGTGAAGAACAGAAGCGTACCCTGACTATGAGTGAAAATAAATTCATTGAATTGTGTCAATGATTTATTTGCAAATCCTACACAGAAAGACTGATGAAGAAATGTTGGAAATGCCTGGAGAAAAGAGCATCTTAGTGCTTAATGTCAAAGAGAGAGACAATATTTCAGCCACATCATTGGAGCTGGTGGTAAGAAACAGTTATTGGAGGGAAAAATTGTCAGGATACATATGAGAAGGAAGGAGAAGAGGAAACAACTGATTGATAGAATGGACTAGATGCTGTTGACCTGAATGAAAGTCTAAGGGCAGCATAGTACAGACAGAGGTGGAGATGGTAGTCAACCGTCTGGGAAAATGAAAGCAGCAACAAGGAAAGAAGTGTACAGATTATGGTAAGTGATTCCACTTTTTTTAAAAAATATGTTAAGAAGTACTAAGCATATTGGAGGTGAGAAAAAAACGTAGCTGGGTTCAGATATGAGTATAGGAGTTGGGATGTCATGTTGAGGTTGTACAGGACATTGGTGAGGCCTCCTCTGGAATACTGTGTCTAGTTCTGGTCGCCCAGTTATAGGAAGGATATTAATAAGCTGGAGAGGGTGCAGAAGGGATTTACCAAGATGTTGCCAGATATGGAAGGCTTGAGTTATAAATACAGGCTGGATAGACTGGGACTTTTCTCACTGGGCGTAGGAGGTTGAGAGGCGACCTTATAGAAGTTTATAAAATAATGAGGGGTATAGATAGAGTTAATGGTGGTTGTCTTTTCCCTAGGATGGGGGATTTAAAGACTAGGGGGCACATGTTTAAGGTGGAGAAGAGAAAGACTTAGAAAAAGCAACATGAGGGGCAATTTTTTTTACACAGAGGGTGCTTCACGTGTGGAATGATCTCCCTGAGGAAGTGGTGGATGTGGGTACAATTACGATAGTTAAAAGACATGTAGATAATTCCATGAATAGGAAGGGTTTGGAGGGATATGGGCCAGGAACAGGCAGGTGGGACTAGTTTAGTTTGGGATTAGTTCAGCATGTACAGGTTGGACCGAAGGGTCTGTTTCCCTGCTGTATGACTATGACCCTGTGATTATGTGGTCTAAAATCAGCCAAAGTTAAAAAAACTGTTTAGCACTGCAGCTGCAGTTATAATAATCTCCAGCTGAGGGAGCTACTTCATTTAGAAACAAGAGAATTAATTTGATTTTATGGGAGCAAATTAGTGTACCGCAGATGTTGGAGTCTGTAGTGGAAACAACAAATGCTGGAAATCAAAGCAGGTCAGGCAGCATCCACGGAGAGACAGCAAGCTGACGTTTTGAGTCTAGATGACTCTTCATCAGAGCCGAAGTGAAGTTGTGGAGGGGGGAGCATTTATGCTATAGTTGGGGGGTGGGGGGGTAAGTTTTGCTCCTCCTTTTGCTCAGAGAGTAGTAACGGCGTGGAATGCCCTGCCTGCAAAAGTAGTAGACTCGCTAACTTTAAGGGCATTTAAATGGTCATTGGATAAACATATGGATGATAATGGAATAGTTTAGGTTAGATGGGCTTCAGATTGGTTTCACAGGTCGGCACAACATCGAGGGCCGAAGGGCCTGTACTGCGCTGTAATGTTCTATGTTCTATGTTCTCCCTCCGACAAGAATTCCGGTTGTCTCTTTCACCATGTACATCCTTGTTTCTTTCCATTTCACTGTTGGTGTTCCACAAGGTGTTTGCCAAAACTTGAACTAACAACATCTTTTCTCCCCCAGCACTCTACACCCCACCATCCCCAAGCCCCCAACTTTAGTATAAGTGCTGTGCCCTCTGCAATTCACCTCAGCTCTGATGAAGAGTCGTCTAGTCTCAAAACATTAGCTTGCTGTCTCTTCAGGATGCTGCCTGGCCTGCTGCGATCTTCAGCATTTTTTGTTTTCAGTGCATTTTAAGGGAAACTACTTCACAAGGTTTTAATAGATTATTCTTTCTACAAATCAGATCTCGACCACAAACCATTACATTACCAGATCCACCTAGTAAATATTTGATCATATTCATAACCAGTTGCTGTCTTCAAAAATACTTCATACGTTATTGTCTAGCAGATTAACCTGGGTTTGTTTATTCTGCAAACAACAGCACAATCTATTACACTTGTATAAGCATGGGAACAGAAACCTTTACCAGGAGTGCTTAGGCTACCCTGGGAAAGGCAAAACAGGAATTATGAGGAAACACAGTTTTGCATGGTCATCCTCAAAGAATACATGGGTGGGTGTGGTGCAAGTGAAAGCTTCAATAAGTTTAAGTTGGACGAGGAGGTCACTGTCACAGAGAATGTCACCATCTATCATAGCCGGGTTCGAACCCAGGTCCCCAGATTACCTGGGTCTCTGTTTGAAGAAAACAGGCAGTCAGCAGCTGAAATGTGATTATCAACACAGAGAGGGAGACTACAGCAACTGTGGAAACAGGAACAGGGCAAGTTCAACATTCCAATGACAAATATTAGCCAAGAAGCTGATAAGAGGCACAGGGAAAAGAGTGTCAACATAAAACACCAGCTATCTTTAGAAGATGTCAGAGACTCCAGTGAAGATACAGGAAGTCTAGGTACGATCTTCACAAAGCCATCAGGGATGCCAAGCGACAATACCAGACTAAATTAGAGACTAACCCACACAAACACACATTGATTGTGGCTAGGCTTACCATGGGCTCAATATGCTTGCTTTGAACTGAAGGTCAGTGAAATGATATCATCTACCCCAACAGCCTCATGTGCACCTGCACCCACAGTCACTGCCGCAGATCTTAGATCGGCCTTGTTGAGGGTAAATCCACAGAAAGCCACCAGCCCAAATGGAGTCCCCAGCCATGTGTTCAGATCTTGCACAGACCAGCTGCTGGGAGTATTCACGGACATCTTTAACCTCTCCTTACTCCGATCTGGGTTCCCACCTGGTGCAAGAAGACCACCATCATCCCGGAGCCAAAGAAAAATCAGGCAATGTGCCTTAATGACTACCACCCAGTGGCTCTGCCATCCATTATTATGAAGTGCTTCGAGAGGTTAGTAATGGCACACATCAACTCACCCTCCCAGATTGCCTTGATCCACTACAATTCACCTACTGTCGCAACAGATCCACAGCAGATGTCATCTCCCTGGCCCTACATTCATCCCTGGAACATCTGTATAACAAGGACATTGACATCAAACTCCTATTTATTGACTTTAGTTTTGCCTTCAACACTATAATCTCCAACAAAATTCATCTCCAAACTCTGAGACCTAGGACTCTGCTCCCCTTTCTGCAACTGGATCCTCAATCTCCTGGCCCATAGACCACAATCAGTAGATATAAGGAACAACACCTCCACAATAATCCTCAACACCAGTGCCCCCACAAGGCTGCAGACTCAGCCCCTTACTATACTCCTTATATACTCACAACTGAATGACCAAGTTCTGTTCCAAGTTTGATGATGACACCATCATAGTGGGTCAGATCTCAAACAACAACGAAACAGAGTACAGGAAAGAGATGGACAGCTTAGTGGAATGGTGTAAAAATAACAGTCTCTCCCTCAATGTCAGCAAAATGAAGGAGCTGCTCATTGACTTCAGGAAGCGGAGTGGAGCACATGCCCATGTCTGTATCAATGGTGCTGAGGTGGAGTTAGTTGAGAGCTTCGAGTTCCTAGGAGTAAATATCACCAATAATCTGTCCTGGTCCATCCACGTTGACATTGTTTTTAAGAAATCACATGCCTATACTTCCTCAGAAGCCTAAGGAAACTCGGCATGTTCACACCGACGCTTATCACTTTTTATAGATGCACCATAGAAAGCATCCTATCAGCATCACAGCTCAGTATGGCAACTGCTCTGCCCAAGACTGCAAGAAATTACACAGAATCATGAACACAGCCCAGTCTATCACATAAATCAGCCTTTCATCCATTGACTCCATTTATACTTTTCACTGCCTTGGAAAAGCAGCCAACATAATCAAAGACCCCTCCCACCCCAGTTATACTCTCTTTCACCCTCTTCTATATGGCAGAAGATACAAAAGTTTGAATACGTGTACCAACAGGTTCAAGAACAGCTTCTTCCCCACTGTTACCAGACTGAACGGACTTCTCATATTAGAGTTGATCTTTCTCTGCACCTTCTCCGCAGCTGTAACACTATATTCTGCATTCATTTCTATTACCCTGATGTACTTCTGTAAAGTATGATTTGTCTGGTAGGTTCAAGAACAATACTTTTCACTGTACCTCGGTACATGTGACAACAATCAAATCAAATCAAATCAAGATGGCTCTGTATGAAGCAAGAGGAGTCTCCAGAAATAAAGTTCGATAAAGTTCGAGGGGGCCAAAATAGATAACTTTATGAAAAAGGCACAAGGTCTAGAAAGAGAAGGCAACAGATTATAAAAAAGAGTTCTCACTGTGACTGCCTCAAAATTCATTTCAGATTAAACAAAACAAATTTAGAGAAATCTAGTGAAACAGTCTAGCAGAAGAAGAAAAATCAGGAGAAATGAAAGATTTAAAAGGATTCAGAGACTTGGGAATTAAGGAACAAATGACAGCTGATGCTGGAATCTGTACTGAAAACAAAAAATGCTGGAAATCACAGCAGGGCAGGCAGCATCCATGGA
>NC_063352.1:7480678-7499446 GCF_021869965.1 Rhincodon typus | reverse complement strand
CATTTTCTGAAGAAGGGTCTAGGCCCGAAACGCCAGCCTTCCTGCTCCTCTGATGCTGCTTGGCCTGCTGTGTTCATCCAGCTCTACACCTTGTTATCTCAGATTCTCCAGCATCCGCAGTTCCTGCTACCCCTTCCAATCTAGTTATTGTTTTGTTTCCTTGTTCAGAAAACTAAAGAAAGCATACAATCATAGAATGCCTGTAACATGAAAGCAGGCCATTCAGCCCTTGGAGTCCACACCAACCCTTCAAAGACCATCCCAGACACGACCCCTCTACCCTATCCCTGTAACCCTGCATTTCCTGTGGCCAATCCGCCTAGCCTGCACATCTTTGGACTGTAGGAGTATTTTACCATTTGAAATAAAATATTCAGAACTTGTAGTGCTCTGATTTTCTTTATCAATAATGGAGGAAGAATTATCTTGACAGTCCTGAGTTATCTTTCCCATCCTGCTTTTCCTAGTAAGTTCTGAGCAAGCACAATCCGGTACTACTGATGAAACTTTAGTACGCATTTCCTTTCCTGATGATACACCTTTCTCTAAGGATTCCTTAGGCATTCCTATAACCACAATGGGTCTTTTAATTTCCAGCAATTGGCTTCCATATATCCAATCAATACTTTTCTTTCTGTCAAGAATTCCATTTAATCTGAATGTGGCTTGTTGAGCGAGGGGTTCAAAGTTTCAGCAGCAGCTGTTAGACTCCCTGGTATAACTGCAACTTGGGTATTAGATTTTCACAGGCACCTCTTGATGTTGTTGGTCCAGCGGAACTGAAAATGTCCCAGCTGTTTTATTTGTTTTGGACAGCCGACTCCATATATTATTGAATTGAATTTAATTAGCTTTATTGTCACATGTACTCAAATGAGTACGGTGAAAAGTTTAATAGTTGCCACTTACAGTGTTATCTTAGGTACAATCCTTTGTTACAGAATAGAGAAATGAAGAAAAAAGAATTACTTTGCAGCTATGCACAGCATAACCGTAAATCAGCGAAACAAGAAGCAAGGTTAAAAAGATAAACATGGCAGTCTCTCTCCAAGGGCTCTCCACAGCAGACCCAGAGCAAGGGGCCTCCACATGGTCTGATCACTGGCTGCTGCCACACTCCACACCGGGCCACTGGTCTCTAATGCCCCCACTCCAGCTGCTGGTCACTAATGCCCCCACTCCAGGCCACTAGTCACTAATGCCCCCACTCTGGCCGCTGGTCACTAATGCCCCCACTCTGGCCACTGGTCACTAATGCCCCCACTCTGGCCACTGGTCACTGGTGCCCCCATTCCAGCTGCTGGTCACTAATGCCCCCACTCCGGTCACTGGTCACTAATGCCCCCACTCCGGTCACTGGTCACTGGTGTCCCCACTCCAGCCGCTGGTCACTAATGCCCCCACTCCGGTCACTGGTCACTGGTATCCCCACTCCGGCCGCTGGTCACTGGTGTCCCCACTCTGGTCACTGGTCACTAATGCCCCCACTCCGGTCACTGGTCACTAAGGCCCCTACTCCGGCCGCTGGTCACTGGTGTCCCCACTCCGCTCGCTGGTCACTGGTGTCCCCACTCCGGCCACTGGTCACTAATGCCCCCACTCCGGTCACTGGTCACTGGTGTTCCCACTTCGCTCGCTGGTCACTGGTGTCCCCGCTCCGGCCGCTGGTCACTGGCGTCCCCACTCCGGCCGCTGGTCACTGGTGTCCCCGCTCCGATCACTGGTCACTGGGGTGTCCACTCCGGCTGCTGGTCACTGGTGTCCCCATTCCGGTCACTGGTCACTGGGGTCCCCACTCCGGCTGCTGGTCACTGGTGTCCCCACTCCGGTCACTGGTCAATGGGGTCCCCACTCTGGGCGCTGGTCACTGGTGTCCCCGCTCTGGTCACTGGTCACTGGTGTCCCCACTCCGGCCGCTGGTCACTGGTGTCCCCGCTCTGGTCACTGGTCACTGGTGTCCCCACTCCGGCCGCTGGTCACTGGTGTCCCCACTCCGGCCACTGGTCACTGGTGTCCCTGCTCCAGCCGCTAGTCACTGGTGTTCCTGCTTCGGAGGTCGGGCGTCTGAGGCCAAGCGAAGGGAGGAGAGAGGGAGAAAGAAAAAGAAAAGGAATGGACAGAGTCGTGGGGCTCCGACTAGGAAGTCGTACTCTGCTGCTATCTGAGGAATTATCAATTCACTTCAGCTTCTTCCATCCAACCGTTATCATGGGCATGTATAAAAACCCTGGAGAGAACTCAATTTTTGGCATGTTCAACACTTATAAATTACCATACACTTTCATTTTGTTCTGTCTGCTATGCAAGCTGGAAAATCATGTCTTCTCATGTCCTGTGGTTTTCACTAGAACTTTCTTCAAGCCTTTCCACTCTACAATTCAGTTGCTGGACACATTGAAATTGAAGGATTCTTCATCCAAGTTGGCGACATGACCCGGGCACACGTACTTTTACTGCTGTCTGATGATGGATCCAGAAATCTGGTAATTTTGGCATCAAGGTGGCAGCCTGAGCAAACTTGGTTTTCTGCTACTACACTGGACTGTTTCATTCCTTGAAGGGGCAGCACTAACTAGCTGTTGTTCTGAAATCTTTGCACGGCATTTATGGGTCAGTGATGTGTGCATGTACGAGCTGCATTTCTGGCAATGATGTAACCAATTAAAAACAACAGTCAAGGTGCCATGCCACCACATACTTCTCCAGATCAGGCCAGTGGTTGATGCTTGTTCTCACATTGCTTTTGGTCTTGGCATCCTCTTGAGGCAGATTGCTTCTTCTGCTTTCAGACTGGTTTTGCATTGAATTCCTTCACTGTAGAGCAGTTATTTAATGACTTGGCTTGAAACCAAATTCATATCACATTCCTTTTTTAGGAGGGATTTCAGTTTGTCAGTCATTATGCAAGCCTGCGATGTTTGCGTGTGTCTTATATTCTGTGCATCTTCTCGGTGGACATGGCCTGTGTCACCTCCCAGATCCCATGCATTGCCTTAGAAGGTGAGTCTAACCCTAAACATGCTAAAAAGTTTGAAACTGACTTGGTGACTTGGCATGGTGCCTCAGTGGCTAGCACCGCTGCCTGCAGCTCCAGGGACCCAGGTTCAATTCCACCCTTGGGTGACTGTCTGGAATTTGCACATTCTCCCCATGTCTGTGTGGGTTTCCTGTGGGTGCTCTGGTTTCCTCCCATAGTCCAAAGATGTGCAGGTTAGGAGGATTGGCCAAGCTAAATTGCCCACAGTGCCAAGGGACATGCAGGCTAAGTGGATTAGCCATGGGAAATGCAGGGATATGATAAGGAGGTGAGTCTAGGTAGGATCCTCTTTGGTGGCTTGGTATGGACTTGGGCTGAATGGCCTGTTTCCACACAATAGGGATTTTATGATTCCAATGTTAAAGCAAGTTGTACATGTGCATTTATTAGCTGAAAATGAGGAGCGGGGGTTGATCTACACAACCATTATAGGCCAAACAAGCATTTTGGCCTTGGGAAAATTGAACTATTTTATACGTCAAATCGATTTATTGTTTATTTATGCTCCATGCAGCCCTACATCTACCATACAACAGCAACAAAAACAGAAGTTGCTGGAAAAGCTCAGCAGGTCTGGCAGCATCTGTGAAGAAAAAATCAGAGTTAACGTTTCAGGTCCGGTGACCCTTCCTCGGAACTGATGGTGGCTGGGAAATGTCAGTTTATATGCAGAAAATGGGGAGGGCGATGTGGTAGGGAGTAAATGATAGGATAGAGCCCAAAGTGAGAGAAGAGCAGTTGGATAGACAAAGGAGTTGATAACAATCTGGCTAGGAGGGTGAATTGCTGTCAATGGAGTCTGTTAGTGACTAAAAACAGTAGGTAGTGTGTAATGGCAGACTATGTGATAACAAGGCCTGGTGTGTGGGATAGGGGGTGCTGGGACATGGGAAAGTTCAGGCCCTAAGATTATTGAACTCGATATTGAGTCCTGAGGGCTGCAGGGTTTCCCAAGTGGAAAATGAGGTGTTGTTCTTCCAGCTTGGAACACCGCAGCAAGCCAAGACAGACATATTGGCCAGGGAGCAGGGTGGTCTGTTAAAGTGGCGGGCAACAGGTGTTTCAGGGTCTTTATTGCAAGCAGAACGTAGATGTTCTGCAAAGCGATCACCCAGTCTATGCTTTGTTTCCCCAATGTAGATCTACATCTACCTTAGTTCATTTAATTCTATCAGCATAACCTGTTATTCAATTCTGCCTTGTGTCTTTTTCTAACTTGTCTTTAGATGCTGTTCACACCAACTAGTGAGTTTCACAATCTAAACCAGACATTTTCCTGAATTCTTTATTGGACTTATTGGTGACTATCTTATAATTTCCATCCAGCAGTTTTTTTTCCTCTTCTGAATAAGTATCCTGTTAAATTAACTTACAATCTGTTAAATCTCTGTGAGGTCGTCCTTTGTCCTGGAGAAAAGTGCCTCAGCCTGGGTGGTTTCCAGTACCTGAAAAATGCCTTCACAATACATAGAGCTAGCAAACAAGATCTGAACCAGGCCTTGGTTCAGCTGCTCAGTTTATACTGAACAATCTTTGACTTCAGAGCCTTGAGTGAGTCAAGGGAACATTGTCCAAAGTTCTTAATTACTATCCAGAGATTGTCGATGGCTACAAATGTGCGCATGTGGCCATTGTTTGAGGTAAAGGTTGGGTTCTACTGTGATGCCCATTAAATGGCTTGCAGTGCTTCATTTTTAGTACTAGAGTCAGCATATTTATAAGGAGAGGGGAAAGCCTTCCGCATAATGAGAAGGAATTACTGTCCATATTACATTTGCAGCAAAGAATTGTGAAAGTATTTATACTCCAATCTGTTCAGCGCTGGTTGAGATACTGTACAATAACCAAAAGTCATTCTCGCTCCTGAGGGACAGCCTAAGAATTAGGAGAGCAGACAAGAAATGAGCCATTAGTTTCCTTTTCTGCATAGAACTGTTTCAATAATAGATACAGATTGCAGGAAATCTGGTCTGATATGCAAATATAAAGCAGTAAGGTGCTGCTGTAATGAATTCACACAAAATGACAATGGAGGCAGTTGTTCCACAATTGTCATATTCACAGTTTAACAGTTTATTAGAACAGACAAAAACTCATGATTCCTGTTGAAAAAGTTAACATATATATATGCTGTATTTGTCTTCCTTGTATTCTTTTAGAATTGGGCGGCTGATTAATAATCAGTGATGCAACATCCTGTGAAAATAGTTCATCATTAAGTGAACTTACTTCCTGTATTTAAATCTATTTATCCCTCTCAGTCATCAGTTGAATTGCAGTGTCACCTCATACTGTGCTTTCAAGACGTGATGATTTGAATAAGCTAATTAAATGCTCAAGATATGACCTTATATAATATGACAGGTAAAATTTCTGACAAGGATGTGTGGGTTGGTTTGTGACATATTTTAAACAGCATTGGCAAATTTGTCCAAATTGGAAACTGGGGTGGGGGGGGGGGGGGGGGGGGGGGAATTTTAAACTTATTGACTTGCCCTGCAAATAATGCAACATACAAAAGAGGAACTTGAATGTGGATTATGTGCTGAAGATGTCTGACAGCATTTGCAACGAGGGACACTGTCACCAATCTCATCAGCGCTGAACAAAAGCCTCATCTATCAATGTCAGTAACTCATTGGTCACACCCTAGTGTAAACTCCACAGGTCAATAAAAGCTTGTGAACAATTTACAAACATCAGCAAATAAGTCATAATGCTGAAAAATGTCAAATTCCAATGAATTAGGCAATAATGTTGAGTACATATCCTGTACAAATATTATACATTCTCTTCACACTATGAAGAAACTGCTCTCTGCTAGTCCACAGCCTGTGTACAAAAGCACAATGCATATTTAGTTATTTTTAGAAATGAAATCCCTGGGGATGTAAATGTCCTTGCTATAGATTGGTGAAAGATACACAGTTTGTTGACCTTCTTATGATCCAACAGATGAAAGAGAAATTTCAATGGGGCCTCATGTTAGATGTTAATGAGCAGATTAAGTTGCTCTGCAATAAAAGCCATAAATATGTGATGTATTGAGGCCTAGAAATTTAATGACTGTGCCTGTTTTTTCAGGAGCAAAAGGCATTTAAGATTTGAGGTTAGTGGCCAGTTGCATGCCAAAAGTTCCAGGCCCACCAGTTTCATAAAGATCGAAAAAAAGCATCCAGGGCTCACAAGTCAAACTTGTATTAGACTTGATGTATGACTTTATTTTTCATTCACAGGACAAAGGCATCATTGGCTAGGCTAGTGGTAGCTTTTCCCCTGGCAATCAGCAATGGTTCCATGGTTTCATTAAACACTTAAATTCCGGATTTTTATTGAATTCAAATTCCAACATCTGCTATGGTGGGATTTGAAACCAGGCCCCCAAAAGTATTGCCTGGGACTCTGGATTAACAGTGCAGCAATAATACCATTAGGCCTTCACCTCCCCATATATGTTATAGGAATCCTGAATGATGTGGACTACGATGAGATTTGTGAAAGAATTGTGTGAGACATCCAGCGAACCTGATCTCAATAAAAACTGAAAGAACTGTGGATGCTGTAAATCAGGAACATAAACAGAAGTTGCTGGAAAAGCTCAGCAGGTCTGGCAGCATCTGTGAAGGGAAAAACAGAGTTAACGTTTCGGGTCCAGTCTCAACATTGAGAGCAACCCACTGCGTATTTTTTTTTGCTTTTGTCGAGCAGTTTCTCACTGCTCAGCAATGAGTTACCGATTGATGGGGATTGTTGCTTGTTAAACGCCCTGTTAATGGCGCAACTCACCTCTTTAATATTCAGCTTCCTGCCTTACCATACACACTAAACAAGCTCAGCTTCCAGCTTTCTCCACACGGAAATCCGAGCCGGTACCTGGTGACTGCAGCTCACTGCTGGCTGTGAGGAGTCTCCGTGCTGCTCAGCGTCAAACAGTATCTCAGGGCACCATCCACAGGCACCAGCCCCACTCACCCCCTGTCCACGGGCATTGGCATCCAAGATCTGTGAACCTCTCATGATGCCCATGGCCCATCTCCGATCCACTTGCAGAACACTGAGGAACCACAGACCTGCACTGTAGATGAACCAGCCCCGAGTATTGAAAGACTGGTGCAAGGACACTTTGGGCTGAGACACCCAGCTCACAGACTCTATCTCAGAGCTGCTTACCTGCTTTCTTAGTGTCCACTCACTTAGTGCCTACCTGCACGTTCACATCATGCATGCCTTGCCTTGGCCTATTAGCGCATTACATAAGAACGTAAGAACGAGGAGCAGGAGTAGGTCATCTGGCCCCTCGAGCCTGCCCCGCCATTTAATAAGATCATGGCTGATCTTTTTGAGACTCAGCTCCACTTACCCGCCCACTCACCATAACCCTTAATTCCTTTACTGTTCAAAAATTTATCTAGCCTTGCCTTAAAAACATTCAGCGAGGTAGCTTCAACCACTTCACTGGGCAGGGAATTCCAGATTCACAACCCTTTGGGTGAAGAAGTTCCTCCTGACCTCAGTCCTACATCTGCTTCCTTTTATTTTGAGGCTATGCCCTCTAGTCCTAGTTTCACCTGCTCGCGGAAACAACCTCCCTGCCTCCACCTTATCTATTCCCTTCATAATCTTATATGTTTCTATAAGATCTCCCCTCATTCTTCTGAATTCCAATGAGTATAATCCCAGTCTACTCAGCCTCTCCTCATAATCCAATCCTCTCAACTCTGGAATCAACCGAGTGAATCTCCTCTGCATCCCCTCCAGTGCTAGTATATCTCTTCTCAAGTAAGGAGACCAAAACTGCACACAGTACTCCAGGTGTGGCCTCACCAGGACCCTATACAGCTGCAGCATAGCCTCCCAGTTTTTAAACTCCATCCCTCGAGCAATGACAGACAAAATTCCATTTGCCTTTTTAATCACCTGCTGCACCTGCAATCCCACCTTCAGCGATTCATGCACAAGGGCACCCAAGTCGCTTTGCACAGCAGCGTGCTGCAATTTTTTACCATTTAAAACATAGTTCATTTTGCTGTTATTCCGACCAAAATGGATGACCTCGCACTTATCAATATTGTACTCCATCTGCCAGACCTTTGCCCACTCACTTAGACTATCTATATCCCTCTGCAGACTTTCAGTGTCTTCTGCACACTTTGCTCTACCACTCATCTTAGTGTCATCTGCAAATTTTGGCACACCACACTTAGTCCCCAGCTCCAAATCACCTATGTAAATTGTAAACAATTGCGGTCCAAACACTGATCCCTGAGGCACACCACTAGCCACTGACCACCAACCAGAAAAACACCCATTTACCCCTACTCTTTGCTTTCTACTAGTCAACCAATCCTCTATCCATGCTAATACATTACCTGTAATACCGTGCAACTTTATCTTATGTAGCAGCCTTTGGTGTGGCACCTTGTCAAATGTTTTCTGGAAATCCAGATACACCATATCCACAGGTTTCCCATTGTCCACCATGCAAGTAATGTCCTCAAAGAATTCCACCAAATTAGTTAAACATGACCTACCCTTCATGAACCCATGCTGGGTGTTCCCAATGGGACAATTTATATCCAGATGTCTTGCTATTTCTTCCTTAATGATAGATTCAAGCATTTTCCCCACTACCGAAGTTAAGCTAACTGGCCTATAGTTACCTGCTTTTTGTCTACTTCCTTTTTTAAAACAGTGGCGTCACATTGGCTGTTTTCCAATCTGCGGGAACCACCCCAGAGTCCAGTGAATTTTGGTAAATAATTACTGCATTTGCTATTTCCCCCATCACCTCTTTTAGTACCCTGGGATGCATTTCATCAGGGCCAGGAGACTTGTCTACCTTTAGCCCCATTAGCTTGCCCAGCACTGCCTCCTTATTGATAACAATAGTTTCTAGGTCCTCACCTGCTATAACCTCCTTGCCATCAGTTTTCGGCATGTTATTTGTATCTTCCACTTCGAAGACCGACACAAAATAACCGTTTAATGTCTCAGCTATTTCCTCATTCCCAGTTATTAAATTGGCCTTCTCATCCTCTAAAGGGCCAATGTTTATCTTAGCCACTCTTTTACGATTTATATATTTATAGAAACTTTTGCTGCCTGTTTTTATATTCTGAGCTAGTTTACTCTCATAATCTATCTTACTTTTCTTTATAACTGTTTTTGTGGCTTTCTGTTGGCCTTTAAAGATTTCCCAGTCTACTAGTTTCCCACTACACTTTGCTTTTTTGTATGTGTTTTTTTTTCAATCTGATACTTTCCTTTATTTCCTTAGACATCCATGGCTGGCTCTCTCTTTTCCTACAGTTCTTCCTTATCACTGGAATATACTTCTGCTGAGCACTGTGAAAAATCGTTTTGAAAGTCCTCCACTGTTCCTCAATTGACCCACCATAAAGTTTTTGCTCCCATTCTACCTTGACTAACTCCTCCCTCATCCCATCATAGTCTCCTTTGTTTAAGCACAGGACATAGGTACTGGATTTAACCTTCTCACACTCCATCTGTACTTTAAATTCGACCATACTGTGATAGCTCCTTCCGAGAGGATCCCTAACTGTGAGATCATTAATTATTCCTGTCTCATTACACAGGACTAGATCTAGGATAGCTTGCTCCCTCGTAGGTTCCATTACATAATGTTCAAGGAAATTATCGCGGATGCATTCTACGAACCCCTCCTCAAGGCTGCCATGGCCGACCTGGTTTGACCAATCGATATGTAGATTAAAATCCCCCATGATAATTGCTGTACCACTTTTACATGCACTAGCTATTTCTATGTTTATTGCGCGCCCCACTATGATGTTATTATTTGGTGGCCTATAGACCACACCTATCAGTGACTTCTTCTCCCTGCTATTCCTAATTTCCACCAAAATGGATTCAACCTTTTGTTCAGTAGAACCTATATCATCTCTCACTACAGCCCTGATATCATCCTTAAAAATCAGAGTGACACCACCTCCCTTACCTTCCTGTCTGTCCTTCTGAACAGTTTGATACCCCTGGATATTTAACTTCCAGTCATGACCGTCCTGCAACCATGTCTCTGTAATGGCCACTAAATCATACCCATTTGCCATGATTTGCGCTGTCAACTCATCCACCTTGTTTGGAATGCTCCAAGCATTCAGATAAAGTGCCCTTATGCCAGTTTTTGCACCTTCTTTTTGGGTCCTGTCACCTCCATTACTAACAGCTCTTGAGTTCTCCTTCCCTTTAACTTTTCTCCTAATTTTCAATGAAGTTGAAGCTTCCTCGTCACCTGCTAACCTGCTGCTTTGCCTTCCATTTATTGTTATACTCCCTGTACGCTCACTCCTCCCTTCCCCCCTATTTACTAGTTTAAAGTCCTATTGATCACCCTATTTACCCTTTTCGCCAGAACACTGCACCCAGATCTGTTCAGGTGGAGTCCATCCCAGCGATATAGATCCCTCCTGTCCCAGAGCTGATGCCAGTGCCCCATGAAAAGGAAACCCTCTTTCTCACACCACTCTTTTAGCCACGTGCTTACTTCCCTAATCCTCGCCTCCCTATGCCAATTTGCGCGTGGCTTGGGCAGCAATCCAGAGATTATGGCCCTTGAAGACCTGTTTTTTAATTTTGTTCCTAGCTTTTCATTATCCCGAAACAGGTCTTTTTTCCTAGTCCTGCCTATGTTGTTGGTACCTACGTGGACCACAACAACTGGATCCTCCCCCTCCCTCTCTAGTATCCTCTCAAGCTGGTCAGAGATGTCTCACACCCTGGCACCAGGCAGGCAACACACCATGCTGGATTCTCTATCCTGCTTGCAAAGGATACTGTCTATCCCCCTGATGATGGAATCCCCGACAACTAAATCTGTCTTTTTGCTCCCCCCTCTTGAATGGCCTCCTGAACCATGGTGCCATGGTCAGTTGACTCATCCTTCCTGCTGCCCTGTTCCTCATCCACGCAGGGAGCAAGTGCCTCATACCTGTGGGACAATGTCAAGGGCTGCGGCTCCTGTGTTCCTGTCTGCAGGGCCCCTCTACCTGCCTCACTCGCAGTCACACACTGCTGTCCCTGACCACTGATCGAATTAACATTAGTTAATCTACTAGGTGTGACTGCCTCCTGGAACACAGAATCCAGGTATTTCTCCCCCTCCCGGATGTGCCGCAGTGTTTGGAGTTCGGATTCCAGCTGATCAATTTTGAACCGGAGCTCCTCAAGCAGCCAACACTTGCTGCAGATGTGGTCACTGCCGTTCTCAATGGGATCAGCTCGCTCCCACATCATACAGCTAAAACACATCACCTGGCCTGCCATCTCTACTTAGTTAATTATTTAAAATTAATTAGTATTTCTTTTAGTTTCGCGGTGTTCTCTCTTTAAGTGTTCTCTGCAGCAGTAAGTTTACTCCGTTATGTACTCAAACAGACTCCGGTTTTGCCTTCCGAACCACTCCCAGAGGATTTGGCATCTAGGTGACCTCCCCAGAAGATAACAAAGAGATGAGAAAAAAATTGCAAATAGCTTACCTGCTCACCATACTTAGTCTTTATTATTAGGTTAGAGGAGGTGGAAGGATGGGAGACACGACACGTGTAGTGTCTCGGGTATTAGTCACTTCCCAAATTTATTGGGTGAAAGATAACTGTTACCCAGCCGACCATTTGCGCCCGCTCTGGGACTCCTCCTCCAGTGAACCACTGAAGGCCGCAGTCATGCGAGGTAAGACTTTTATAACGAAAGCTCACCTTCCCGGCTGCTCTCGTGCTCTCTCCCGGATTCCCGCCGCTGAACCACTGAAGCTTTAGCCCAAGCTGATGGCTCTCAGAAACAAAATCAGAAGTTGCTGGAAAAGCTCAGCAGGTCTGGCAGCATCGGTGGGGATAAATCAGAGTTAACGTTTCAGGTCCAGTGACCCTTCCTCAGAACTGACGGCTCTCAGTACTGCCCTATTGTGACACTCCTTTGCACAGACATGCAGTTAGGTGGCTTGTCAGTAAGGATTTTTTGGGTGCAGGACATGGTCTTGCTGTAAGACATACACCAAGGCTTCAATCTACCAACTACGCAGCAACTACACTGCACATTCTTTCAACCAAATGGCCATGTCAGAAAACACGGTCTTCATTCATCGCTTTTCCACTCAGGCCAGGCCTGGTCAAGTCCAACTGCAACCCAGCGTAGCGGTCAGTCCTATAAGGCCAGCAGCAGCAGTCGGGGGTGGGGGGGGGGGGTGGGGGGAAGGAGGGGAGGTGGGGAGTCATGTCTCATCAGTTGGGGAACCACAAAGACAGCAGTCAGGGCTCTGGTCAGTCATTTCTAGGATCTGCGTTGAAGTCAGTTGGAAGTCACGGGGCACGGAGCAAAGTCCTGGGGGTCTGTACATTGGTGTTTGTGGAGGGAGCAAGAAGGTCCTGCTGGGTCATCATTTGCCAAAGGTGGCACGGTGGTTAGCACTGCTGCCTCACAGTGCCAGGGACACGGGGTTTAATTCCACCCTTGGGCGATGGTGAGGAAAGGCCACCAGACCCGAAACGTTAACTCTGATTGTTTCTTCACAGAAGCTGCCAGACCTGCTGAGCTTTTCCAGCAATTTCTGTTTTTGTTGCTGATTTACAGCATCCGCAGTTCTTCTGGTTTCCGCTGGATGCTCCAGTTTCCTCCCACAGTCCAAAGATATGCAGGTTAGGTGGACTGGCCGTGCTAAATTGCCCATAGTATTCAGGGATATGCTGGCTGGGTGGATTAGCCATGGGGAATGCAGGGTCACAGGAATACAGTAGGAAGGTGATTCTGGGTCTTCTCATTGGGCCGAATGGCCTCTTTACACTCTATAGGGATTCTATGATTCTATGACAAAGGGTTGGAGAGTCAATGCTGGGAAGGGAACCCAAAGACATATAGAGTTGGGGACAAGGATGGTGATGGGGATGAAAACCCTAAGATGTATTGGAGGGAAGGCAGAACAGCAACAGACGGCATGGTAGCTATGAGAGGGAGAGTTATTGGCAGTGACCACACCAGGACCTCCACATGGATAGTAGAAAGGACCAGACGGGCATCATTAGGCTGCAATGTTGGGGCTTAGGGACAGGGAGGGCAGGTGGAGGCAAAGTGGACAGGACGGGCAGAGTCAGTATCAATTTGATGGGTGACAGCGAGACATCCACATCTGCTGGGCACTCAGATATGGAAGAGGCAAATAGAGGAAGCATGTGTTTGCAAATACTGGCTGCATTTCAGTTAGCAAACAATTGTTCACCCATTTACGATGGCAGTGCACACAGAGTGAATATGTTTGGGTTTCAAATGCTGCTGCCAGGTGATTTGCACCATACCGTGGGTGCTCACAAACATAACAGTGCCATCTTAATGATGTGGAAGGCAGAAACAATGACTTAAAAAGAGGAGATTGCTCTCCAAACGCAACCCATCGCTGTGGTGTGGGAAAAAGGGGAGCATCTCTGTGTCATGTGACTATGACGATGGACTCTGCTGAACGTGAATGGTTGATGTGGCTCTGGGATGGCAAAGGGGTCAGACTGCAGCAGGCACTCCCTTAATGTAATGAGTTGGTCATTCAGCTGGAGCGGTACCTTCACCAAGTCAGTGCCCATGCCACGAACAGGGCTGTGGTGGAGCTGGTGATGGGGCTGCTAAAGATGTGGTTTCACAGCTTGGACGGGTCTGCGGGGACCTTCCTCCAGAATAGAGCAGACAGAGTGTACTGCGCCTCCCTGATGTGCTGCGCTGCGCTCTGCACAATTAGAGCAGGTAATGAGGCAATGTGATAGATAGTGAGGAACTGGGGGAGTGGAAGGAGGAGGATGAGGACATTGAGCTGGAGGAGCTCTCCTTGTCCATGGCAGAGCTCAGCTGTGTTGGACTCTAAAGGCCAGGCAGGAGCTGATCAACAGGCATTGACAACTGGATACAGCAAACCATCACATGGACTGGAGAATAGTTATTCATCAAGATGCCAGAATTTGGTTTATATTGAGAGGGCAAACTGGCCTCTATTCATTTTGTTTTTGTTCGCTTGACTGTAAATAAAAGCTTATCTTTAGAATCATCCGATTGCTTGCCTACATGTGATATATATGTACAGACGACAACACACTGCAGGCCTCCAGTAGGCACTGGAGACAGAGTAACTCTAGCTGAGAGGGTGTTTATATGGAATGTAGCAACACACAGGTAACCTGAGTGGCCTGGGGAGGTTAAACAGCAACTAGCGTGAGAGAATGGCGTTGTACGTGTGAGGGAATGTCAGCCCATGCCAGCACTGTACCATGAGCAGAGTGGCTTTGTGGCTGCAGTGCCATTATTGTGTCACTAGTGAGGGGCAACAACAATTGCCAACACTTGCCCAAGAGAACAGTGGACAATTAAAGATGGCACAGGTGTCAATCTTTCAGCAGATATCCGCTGAGTGGCAAGGTCATCATAGAAGATCATAGAACCCCTACAGTGTGGAAACAGGCCCTTCGGCCCAACAAGTCCACACTGACTTTTAGAGCATCCCACCCAGACCCATCCCCCTATAACCCACTTAAATCTACACAGCCCTGAACATTGTGGGCAATTTAGCATGGCCTTTCTGGTAATGGTGTATGCTAAGATGGAGTTAGAATTGGTTAAGAGGGGTGTTTCTTTTTCTTTATTCATTCACGGAATGTGGGTGTCGCTGGCTAGGCAGCATTTATTGCCCATCCCTAATTGCCCAGGGGGCAGTTCAGAGGCAACCACATTGCTGTGGGTCTGGAGCCAGGAAAGCCAGGCCAGGTAAGGATGGCAGCTTCCTTCCATAAATTCTGTCATGGCAGACAGTGGAATTTGAATTCAATAAAATATCTGGAATTAAGTATCTAATGATGACCTTGAACTCATTGTCTACTGTTGGAAATGGGTTCATGATCATCTTTAGATTCTTAATTCCAGATATTTTATTGAATTCAAATTCCACCATTTGCCATGGCGGGGATTCAAACCCAGGTCCCCAGAACATTATCTGGGTCTCTGGATTAACAGTCCAATGAGAATACCACTAGGCCAATGCCTAGTAGAGGGAAGTAGCTAATGAGGTGATACAGGGAGAAATCTCGCTAGGCCCTGCCGCAAAAATTCCTGCTGCATTCTGAACCCCCTTTTTAAAACTGTCTGCTCTGGATACAACTGGTGCTGACTGGCTTTGTTCAGGTAAACATACTCAACCAGAGTGAGGCCACCATCATGAAGATTGGATTGAAGGGAAAATTGGTCTGATGGATGAGCCAAGTGGCCTTAGTCTGCACCGTAACAATTCCATGATTCTGAGGAGCTGAGAGGAGCAGCAATGTGTGAGACCTAGGACAGGGGGATATGCACCATGTGTGCCAACATGCTGGAGGGCATGATCATTTACTGGACAAGCAAGCAGATTCCAAATTGAAGGACAATTGGACAAAAGAATTGTGGAATGATTGGTGTATTGGGGATTGGAGGAGTTATTTACATGAAGCACATGGATAAGCTATTTTCTGAGATGTCTAGCAGCGATCATGATCGATACTGGTCTTGCTTTACCTCCTCATGGTGTTTCTCTTCCTCCTTCTCATTTTCCCACTGTACATCCTTTGGTGCTGGAAAGGAATGCACCTTCATTATGAAAAAGTAAATCAGCAAACAATCATAAATCTGAAAATATTACACATAAATTACAGAACACTACGCAGTTCCTCACAATGTCTCCATGAGGAAGGATTGCTTGGGCATTGCATGATTGATTGATTGATGTTATTGCTGGTGGAAGTCAGCTTCAGACCTGACGCGCTGTTGGAATAAACAAAACACAGCCAACTTTTGGAGGATAATCGCAATCACTAGCAGGAAATCCGGCACAAACTGCTGCATCTACTGCATTTGGTCACAAACAGGCTGGACATTGAGGGAGTGGAAATCCTTTTCCATTGATAAAGATGGTGGCCAAAAATGGAAAATGGGATTCAAATAGTTAGATCCTTGTTTTTGATTGGCACAGACTCACTGAGCTGAAGGGTCTTCTTCTGTGGTTGTAGACCTCTATTATTATGTTCATGATTCCATGGACTACAATACTGAAGCACAAACTGTTTAAATATTCTCATCAGGACCTTGAGATGTGTTACTTTTGTGTATAGAGCTCAAAGTTTGTCATGTTTTAGAATGTGAGTGCCATTCTGTAAATCAGAGTGCACCGTTAAATTTCTCTAACCTCTTCAATCACTATCTATGAAATTAAGCAAATTTAGTTGTTTTTTTTCTCTCTGTAATAACAGCCAGCACACAATCAACCAATAATAATGCTTAGATTTCCTCAAACTGGTTTTAGCTATTCCCTGACCTAGATGAATGTGTAAGTTTAAAAATAACAACGTTAAAAAGAGGACAAAGAGCAATACCAAACTTAACTACTTCTCCTTTAGAAATGCCTTGAAGATTACCTCAAACAGTGGGCAATTATCTGCTTGTGTTACTCTGTGCATACCACACAGGTGGATCAGAGAAAACATCTGTGTAGTTAGAATGCAACTCCAGCTTCTGTCACTTCCTACTTAATCTTAGAAACATAGAAAATAAGAGCAGGAGTAGGCTGTTGGTTATGGCTGATCATGCAATCTCAGTAACACATTTCTGCTTTCTCTCCATCCCCCTTGATCCCTTTAGCTGCAAGAGCCATGTCCAGTTCCCTCTTGAATATATGTAAAGACTGGCCCCAGCTGCTTCCTGTGAGAGAGAATTCCACAGGTTCACAACTGTCCGGGCGAAGAAATTCTTTCTCATCTCAGTCCTGAATGGCTTTACCCCTTATTCTTAGACTGTGACCCCTAGTTCTGGACTTTCCCAACATTGGGAACATTCTTCCCATCTGTCCAGTCCCATCAGGATTTTATATGTTTCTGTGAGATGCGCCCCTCATTCTTCTAAATTCCAGCGAATACAAGTCCAGTCGATCTAGTCTTTCTTCATATGTCAGCCCTGCCATCCTGGGAATCGGTCTGGTGAACATTCACTGGACTCCCTCAGCAGCAAAAATGTCCTTCCTCAGACTAGGAGGCCAAAACTGCTCACAATACTCAAGGTGTGGCTTCACCAAGGCCCTGTATAACTGCAGAAAGACATCCTTACTCCGGTACTCAAACCCTCTCGCTATGAAGGCCAACATGCCATTAGCTTTTCTCACTGCCTGCTGCACCTGCATGCCAACCTTCAGTGACTGTTCCACCATGACACCCAGGTCTCATTGCATCTCACCTTTTCCTAAACTGCCACCACTCAGATAATAATCTGCCTTCCTGTTTTCGCCACCAAAGTGGATAACTTCACATTTATCCACATGATATTGCATTTGCCAAGTATTTTCCCCTCAGCCAGACTGTCCAAGTCACCCTGTGGCCTCTCAGCATCATCCTCACAGCACACACTGCCACCCAGCTTAGTGTTGTCTGCAAATTTGGAGATATTGCATCCAATTTGTTCGTCTAAATCATAAGTATATATTGTTATCAGCTGGGGTCCCAGCACCAAACTCTGTGGTACCCCACTCATCACTGCCTGCCACATTGAAAAGGACCCGTTTATTCCAACTCTCTGCTTCCTGTCTGCCATCCAGTTCTCTATTCAAAATCAATACATTACCTCCGATACCTTGAGCTTTAATTTTGCTTACTAATCTCTTGTGTAGGACCTTTTCAGAAGCCTTTTGAAAGCCCAGATACACAACATCCACTGATTGACCTGTGTCCGTTCAACTAGTCACATCCTCAAAAAGTTCCAGAAAAGTCATCAAGCATGATTTCCTTTTAGTGAATCCATGCTGGCTTGGACAGTCTGGCTGAGTGGGAAAATACTGTCCTGTCCCTGCTTTCCAAATGCTCAGCTTTAATCATTAATAATTGACTCCAGCATTTTTCCTATGACTGATATCAGGCTAACCAGTCTATAATTCCCCGTTTTCTCTCTCCCTCCTTTATTAATAATTGTGGTTACGTTAGCTACCCTCCAGACTAGTGGGACTCTTCCAGAGTCTATAGAATGCTGGAAAATGCTCACCAATGTGTCCAGTATTTCTAGGGACACTACGATATTGTATAGCAAGAACAATATTGGATAGCGAGCACAGAGCTTAGGAGGAAGTTGTAACCTTTTCAGTCTTTACGTGAGGTTCCTCCTACAAGAAATTACAGTGCCACTGAACAGTAATTATCGAATTTTTGCACATCCCCATTGTATCTCTACAGTGTGAAAACAGGCCATTTGGCCCAACAAGTCCACACCTACCCTACAAAGAACATGTCACCCAGACCCACCCCCTACCCTATCCCTGTAACCCTGCATTTCCCATGGCCAATCCACCTATGGACTCTGGGAGGAAACCAGAGCACCTGGAGGAAACCCACACAGACACAGGGAGAATTTGCAAACTCCGCACAGTTGCCTGAGGCTGGAATTGAACCTGGGTCCCTGGTGCTGTTAAGCAGCAGTGTTAACTACTGAGCCACCGTGCCACCCAAATTTTTGTGCAATTGAGAGTTTCCCCATTGCAGTGAAAGTGGCACTACAGACTCGAATCCAGAGCTCACACTCATGACTTGGTTCACACTATGCAAAATGGGGGGGGAAAAGAAGGCAAATGTATATTGTACATCAATTTGGAGGCTTTGGAGAGGGTGCAGAAGAGGTTTACCAGGATGCTTTTTTTCCGATGAAGTGTCTAGGCCCGAAACGTC
>NC_063352.1:7468298-7480668 GCF_021869965.1 Rhincodon typus | reverse complement strand
TATGATGCTGCTTGGCCTGCTGTGTTCATCCAGCCCTGCACCTTGTTACCAGGATGCTGCCTGGATTAGAGGATATGAGCTATAAGGAGAGGCTGGATAGTCTAGGATTGTTTTCTCTGGAGTGGCAGAGGCTGAGGGGAGACCTGACAGAAGTTTATAAAATTATGAGAGACATAGGTAAGGTTGACAGTCATTTTTTTGCCCCAGTGCTGAAATGTCTAATACTAGTGGCATGTATTTAAGGCAAGAGGGGGTAAGTTCAAAGAAGATGTGAGGGGCAAGTTTTTTGTACAGAGAGTGGTAGGTACCTGGAACTCGCTGCTGGGGATAGTGGTGGAGACAGATATGTTAGGGATGTTTAAGGGACTTTTAGATAAGCAGATGAATAAGCAAGACATAGAGGGATATGGGCCTTGGGCAGGCAGAAGGGATTAGTTTAACTCAGTGTCATATTCAGCACAACTTGAAAGGCCCGTTTCTGAACTGTACTGTCTATGTTCTATCAGTGGTCCACTGAGGCAACTGCACTTGACGAACTGCATTTGATTTCAGTCAGATCCAGTTTTCATTCGTGGCATATCCAAAAGACAACATGTGGATTTTAAATCTGGTAAGAGAACTAATTGGGCAGATACCCCATTGAAGAGGTAAAGCACCTTTTTCGATATTGTCCTGAGACAAATTTGGGAGAGGTGAAATCCCCTTTGGGAAAGATGATGTGCCTCTTGGGACTGTTAAAAGCGGACACGAACATGCATAAGGAATGCATTAACTCAATGCAACGGTCAAAGAGAACTGTCAAGGAAGCTGCCAAAGGGAGCTATCAGAAGGAACTGTCACGCAGTTACATTTTGTATTTTAAAAATTTGAAAAAAAGCTTGTAGCATTAAGAAAATTAATGTTTGCTATTTCACTCTATATAAACTGTGAGGATTATCATTGTATGGTTAGTACACCATGACTAATTTCACACATTATCACAGTGGTTGCCTGACAGTTCAGTTTGTTTGACAGATTTAATTGCATTTAAAGTCTTTGAAATGGTTCTGTGAAATCAAATTCTTGCTTTCACAAGGGACTAAAGGAAGTTGCATCTGGTGAATAAGCTTTTTAAAAATAGTATGTTTGCCAATAGACATCTGAAAACTCCATTTACTTCCAGCACAGGTCTTAGAATCTGCACATGGTGGCTACTGGATGAGTTGGCATGGAGGTTAATGGTGAAGGGTGATAGATGGGGGCATGTGTTGGCATTAATTTGTCATAGATGGTATAAAGAGTTACATGGGATGGATAGAGGGTCATCGGTTAACATGGAGATTGTGAGGGTCCATGGGGATGTGAGATGGCATTGGTTTCCAGGGATGGGGCATTGAGAATTTGTAAGGCAGTGAAGGGTGAGGACTGGAGATGTACTTTTTGTTTTATTCTTTTGACCCCAGCTTTGACAAAGTGCCAAAGCACAGAGGTGGGCCTCGCAAGTAGCCCACTTCTGCATCTGTCCTTTGTACAATTATCCTGGGTGGTTCCTCTCAATTTAGTTTCGCAGGGCTGGGAATTGTCATTCCTAGGCCTTCCCACCTTCCTCAATCCCCACTGACTGTGAAGCGGAAATTGAAATCTACGTCACTGTTTCTGTTCCTTGCCCCTTGCTGACTTCATTGTGTTCTATTCTCAACCCTCTATTATCACTCTTGTATTGCAGTCTCCATTTTCCCACCTTTTGCAGATTAGAATGGAACTGCACTAAACATCAGTGACATGCTCTAACTCACATTGCCCATGCATAGTTAAGATGTGGAGGTGCCGGTGTTGGACTGGGGTGGACAGAGTCAGAAGTCACACGAGACCAGGTTAGAGTCCAACAGGTTTATTTAAAATCACAAGCTTTCTGAGAGCTGCTCCTTCATCAGCAGCGCTCCAAAAACTTGTGATTTTAAATAAACCCGTTGGACTATAACCTGGTCTCGTGTGACTTCTGACCACGAATAGTTAAACCATATGCAATAAAATCGTACTAGGCGTGTTATTAATGTGCAGACTGAGTCATGTAACTTGACAACATAGTGAAACAGGGATTTTTTTGTCTGAATGATACAAGGGAATGTCATTGCTTGAATACATTATATGCATAATTAGACACTGGGGATGTAAATGGAGTCTGAATTATACTTCAAGGGTTTTAATAATGCCAGAAACTATCGGTGAAAGTTGTAGATCTATGAATGCCATCAAATCCTATGAAAGTGTTATTGCCTTTAAAACAGTTGCAACTACTTTTATTGTTCTTTATTCCATTTACATACTTGATACTTTATCCAATTCAGTTGGTAATAAAGTTTACATTTTCTATCACTTGTGAGTGTTTAACTTCATGAAAGGAAAGAAAAAAAGAGAGGTTTACATGATATTGAGGATATTTTTAAACTTTTTTTTATTAACATTTATCTGGTTTATTGCAGAATAACAATCCGGAATATTCCAAAATGCTTTTCACTTTAATACGCCAGAGTTTCATTCAGTGTTCTAAAAAATGCCTCAAACATGGTGCAAAATCACTGGGATTTCTTCAGAGGGTTGTAGCAAAGCACACTTAGCTTACTTGCTTTCAGTGAAAGGTAGGACTTTCTGTTGTTGTAATATTATCTCCTCATTTATATTCAAACAATTTCTGCAGAGCAACACACATAAGGACTAACTAAAGGACATCCAGCTATTCAAGTTTGCTCCTAGTTCTCCTGATCTGGACTTTTCTCCCTGGACTATCATATCCACTAGCTTCACTACCATTGCAATTTTACATCTTAGCCAGAACTTATCCAAATTGAAATCATTTTGTGCGTACAAGCTCATAATAATAACATATTCTTGTCTAGGTTTCTTTGATCAGTTTATTACTTGCTGCACTAATGTATTTCAATGTAGGAGAATTACTTACTAAAATCATGCCACATTTTCTTCCAAATCTTTCAGCCATACCTTTTGCTCTATTCCGGCATCAAATTTACAAACACTAGCTTTATCTATGCATCATATTTCTAAACAATTTTCTCTGCTGTTCCTCTTCTACTTTAACTGAAAAGTATATAATTATTTTAACCTGCACTGGTCTGGGCTGATTGCCTGTTTTTACTATTCCTCATTCTTTAGCTTTGCTCTGAAATAAGTTAATGTTTTATCTTTTTATGCCCTGCAGAAGGAAACTTTTTTGGGTTAGTTTCAACATTGGAGAAATTGCAGTAGCTCTTCAAATAGTGTCACAGGGTTGTTGATAGCCACCTGAGAGGACAGACAGGATCTGATAAGATCCAGTGCCGCATTGAAGAGCTAGTCTCATGAAATAACTGCACAGAGACCAGTATCCCATCACCAAGTTCCCCTTTATTTACTTGTGCACAGTACACTGGATGTGGCCAGCCAACTCAGAGTCCATCCCCTCAACTGAGGAGATTCTAAATGCCCTGTTTTTATTTGTTGGCCAGGGATTTGTGATTGGCCTGGGTTAACAAACCCAATCTCATAGTCAATGAGGTCCACCTCTTACCAATCACTACATCTAGATAATGGGCTCAAGTCTGAGGAGTAATACTTGGATTTAAAACCAATGATTGAGCCAACCCTGACAAAGATTAAAAGTTTGACTAGAAAGTTATGGAGACGAAAACCTTCCTTTCCTAACTTTTCCAGGGAAATCAAAGGCATACAATATTCAAATGTATTTCTCATTTTAGCGATACTTTTACCTCACCAACAAAATTCCTCTGCCCACCCACCCTAAGTGCCTTTTGGGTCTCTGCAGTGTTTTTAATTCACCCTCAAGACATGGGTGTCACTGGCTGGCAAATATTTATTACTCATCCCCAGTTCCCCTTGAGAAGGTGGTGGTCAGTTACTCCCTTGAACCGCTGCAGTCGATGTGTTGTAGGTTGACCCACAATGTCATTAAGGAATTCTAGGATTTTGACACATTGACACTGAAGGAATGGCAATATATTTCCAAGTGAGGATGGTGAGTTGCTTGATGGGGAACTTGCAGGTGATGATGACCCCTTGTCTTTTTTTCATATGGTCATTCATGGGATTTCAGCATCACTGGCTAGGTTGTGTCTAAGGAGGCTTGATGGATTTCTGCAGTGCATCTTGTAAAAGGTACACACTACAGCTACTGAGTGTTAGTGGTGGAGGGAGTGGATGTTTGTCGATGTGGTGCCAATTCAATTGGGCTGCTTTGTCCTGGATGGTTTCAAGTTTCTTAAGCATTTTTGGAGCTGCACCCATCCAGGCAAGTGGGGAGTATTCCATCACACTCCTGACTTGTGCCTCGTAGATGGTGGACAGGCTTTGGAGAGTCAGGAGATGAGTTACTTGCTGCAGTATTCCAAGCCTCTGACCTGCTCTTGTAGCTATAGTATTTATATGGCTAGTCTAATTCAGTTTCTGGGCAACAGTAAGCCCCGAGGATGTTGGTTGTGGGGTATTCAGTAATGATAATGCAATTGAATGTCAAGAGGCAGTGGTTAGATTCTCTCTTATTGGAGACGGTCATTGCCTGGCATTTGTGTGGCATGAATGTTACTTACCACTTTTCAGTCTGAGCCTGGATAGTGTCCACATCTTGCTGTATTTGGACATGGAATGCTTCCGAATCTGAAGAGTCTCAAATGGTGCTGAACGTTGTACAATCATCGGTGAACATCTCCCAATGTGATCTTGTGAAAGAAGGAAGGTCATAAATGAGGTAGCTAAAGATGGTTGGGCCTAGGACACTTCAGATAGATGACAATCAATGTGGGCTCCTCTTGACTGATAGTATCTGCTGCCCTCTTCAAGCAATGAATAAATGTGAGAAGTCCAATACTAATGTTCTTTTATTCTTGCATCAATGTAGGAGTTAAAATAAATTCAAAGGAAAATGCAATGCAACATCTGTAGCTGAACACAGAAATGAGAAATCATTTGCTTGGATATGAAGATTTGATCATTATGATAATAGCAGCTTTGCAGCCAGGAATAACATTGAAATGGCATTTGCTTTAGTAAGTATTTGGGTTTTAGCAAGCGAGTGTTTGGGTTTAAACTGGCAGTGGGTAAACAGGCGCATTTAGTTTGGAATGGTCTTCAATGTATTTGTTTGGCAAGCACTTTCAATAATGTTAGCCAGGCCTTGGTGTTTTGTTTGGAATATTTATTTTAAGAATATTTGTACTGACAGTGTACTGACTTTCCGAAAGGATACTGCAGCATGGAAGCATCACACTGTACACAACAAAGGCATCACAATCCAGCGGAAAGCAATGTTAGAAATAATATTCAGCTTCTGCTTTGAATGATTTTGTAAAATTTCGTTGTTTGGTGGGGAAGGTGGGGGTGAAGGGGGTGTGGTAGAAGAACTTGATGCTTTTACAAGTGGCATATGGAGTGCACACCTTCCTCTTCACTTTCATTGTCTCAATCTCTTCCTGTACCTTTTCGTTTAAAGCGATGCAGTATATAAATCACAGGCGAGCCAGTGGGCAACAGCACAGGAAAACACTTAGCAAATATAAGCTATAACTTTTTTTTAAAGAGTATCCAAACAGACAGAAAAATATACACAGTAAGAAAGTCCCAGAGGCATCCTGCTCTCACAGGAGGCACAGAATCAGAGTGGGCTTCTTTTGGTCTCTATGAAAACAAACTCTTGCAGGTATCAAAACAGTCCAGATCAGCCCATCTCTGAAGTCTTAAGGAATGAAATGGGCCATCGCTGATGCTGACCTTCTCCCCATTTGTCCTTTGACCTGGATGGAAAAATGGCACCCATTGCACTCAATCATCTAAATCCCAATCCAGCTCCCCCACTTTCTTCTTCTTATAGATTTCAGCGGTGAACCAGCCAGCCTTAGTAACTGAAAAGGAGAATACTAAGTTAAAAAGAGAATTATCTGCTGATGTGAGGGCTGGTGGAGACATGTTTCCTTTGTTAGTCAGATAGAGTCAACAGAATGAGTTGGCAAGCACCTCCAAAAGAGATCCATCCTCTGGTACGAGGGATGGTCATCACAACTCGCTCCTAACAAGAGAGTTACAGCCTCACATCCGCAGTGGGAAACACTTCAGCAAACGGAAATCTACACAGACGTTAAGACACATTACAGAGATCCAGCACTGAAACAACAAGAGTTACAGCAGCAGCATGTGACAGCGGCTACCCGCGAACGCTGCACATGCTCAGAACAAGCCTGGTCACAACCACTCCACGTTTAGTTAAAAAGAGCAGTGTGATGAGCAGGAATGATTGTGGAATTCACACATCCAGACAGAGAATGGGATGACTCTGGTGCACACCAAAGCAAAAAGAATTTCAATTTGTTAATATTCACAGTTTCTTTCTCATTCCTGACGCCACGAAAAACATTATTCCGATCATTTGAGCCGACGCAGATTCGTCTCCAAGCTTCACTCTGATTGGTCATCAGTGCTGGGTTTGGCTGGGGGTGGTACTTGTGTGAAAACAGCCAATCCCTGCTGTCCTTATTCAATCACCATACAGCGGGGTAGATGCTGTGAGTAATATTTGAAGAGCTCAGGCGTAGCCCCAGGGCAGTTGGTGAGTTCCAGCTCCTCCAAGTCTTGCAACTGAATTAAGCCTGAGAGGCCAGCAGTTGTCAACAATGGACAACCTAGGAGACAAAATAAAGCATCGTTATAACACAACTTCGAACAAAAAGCAAACACATCACTTACACGAGGAATTCTTCACAGGATGAGAGCTGGGCATGAAGCTGTTAATCCCAAAAATGAGGCCAATGCAATCTCACAATCTCTTCCTTGTGAGTTGTGTCGGCCATATTTAAATGGCCCCATTAAGTAACCTATTTATAGCCATTAATTATTTATTTTCTTTATTTTTCTCTTTTCATGGTAACCCTCTCTGACGCCAATAGAATATAATTCTGCAGCTCCCCCGATACTTCAATTAATTGGCCATTCTTCATGCTTAAGTCTGGAGAGCCAGGCCTTGAAGTGAGTTGGTACCACAGACAGCAAATCAACAACCTCACTCTCCAGTATGATGGCGACATGCAAATGCACATTCTGCACCATAAGTGCCAGGATATAGGCAAAAGTTTGTGTGTACCATCCAGAGCCGACACCTGTTACGGATGTCAGGCCCTTTACAGATGTAAATCAAACATCCATCATCTGTTTCAGGCCTCCTTTGTAAAGTGCATTAGTCATTGATTTGTTATTGCAGTCAGGAATCTCTGACAAGCCAGCATTCATTAAAGTGGCCACTGGAACTGAAAGGTGAGTTTTAATTTTTTTAAGCTTGCTTATTTTAGATACAGCAGGTGCATCCGGTCCCACATTAACTTCCCGAGTTGCTCCCAGACACCACTCACCTTCTCCCACTGCCATTCCTGGACTCAACCCTACTGCCTAGGCCCAAGTCCGTGCCAGCTGATCCTTGTTCTTCCAAGCACCGGCTAGTTTGGCAGGTTTGTGAAGCAGAGTGATGCCAACAACATGGGTTCAATTCCCACATCGACTGAGTTTACCGTGAAGGTCCTATCTTCACCTCGTCACCACCATCCATCTCTCTCCAATGAGAGGGCACCCCTATGGATCTCTGGCACTGTGGTGAATTGACCTTTAGCTGCCTCTGTGGCCACAATTGCTGACCACTGATGATAAAACAACAAGGACAGGTTGGCTTCCATGTACTCTTGGCACCAGTGTGCTAGCCTGGAGCATGCCATAGCTATTCCTCCTTATTTGTGCTGTGCAATTCACTAACCCTCTAAGCCTGCCTTCCCTCCCTCATCCCCCTTATGGTGCCAATCTCTGTGCTGGTGCCTTAGAGGTATGTAGTGCATGTCGGTGATTCCTCAACAGATGCCTTGAGCTTTCAGCTCTCCAGTTTGACAAGTTGCTGATGAGGTTCTTGCTGATGAAAAGAACCTAAAGGAAAAAAGAGCATGACAGCATTAGGATGGCATTGAGAGGCTGGGGATGCAAAGCTGGACCATGTCGGCTCAGCTTTTGCGGTTGGCTGAAACTATTCACTTGGGGGTTCATGAAAAGACTGAAATATGAAGCTGTCACTGCTCAGAGGAGTTGACAGCCTCACCATCTTCCAAACTGCCAGCTCCTGCTGTGCCACACATTTGCATTGCCTCCTGCTCTACCTGGGTGGGAGCCACAATGACAGGTATTCTGCCACTGTGTGTGTTTCTTTACCTTCTGTTGTGCACTGTCTGCTCCTGTCAAAGAATAACAGCATCATGAATAAACACCTAGAAGGAAGGACACATGCGTGAGGCTTGTGCGTGGAGTCCATGAGCTGGCAGTGAGACTCAGATTGATGTTTGAGAATAAGAGGAGGTGCCTTAGTTTTGAAGCTGGATGTGCAGGCGTGGTCACTGCTATAAATGCCAGAGGAGATTGAGTGTGAGAAGATGCAAGAGATCACAAAAGGACTGGCTGTACTGACCTTAACTCCACTTGTGACATCATTAAGTATCTTGCCATCATCACGTCTGGTGTCCTTTGATGACATCCCTGTGATGGGCTTGAGCCGTGACTTTGAGCCAAGTTATTTGACGTTATTGATTCGCTCGTCGAGCTGGCTGGTTATAGTTCAGACACTTCGTCACCATGCTAGGTAACATCATCAGCGCGGCCTCCGATGAAGCAATGCTGTTCTACTCCGCTTAGTATTTATATGATCCGGTGTGTTGAGGTGTTTTGTGTCATTTCTAGTTCTTTTTTGCAAGGGTTTGTATATGGGGTCTAATTCCACATCTTTATTGCTTGCATTATGGGTGGCAGACCAGGCCTCTCGGAATTCTCGTGTGTGTCTAACGTTGGCTTGAGCTAGGATAGTCCCAGTTAGATTGATGGCCTTCAGTGTCCAAGTGCACTAAGATGAGGGAAAGTCCATCGTGTTGTTTTGCTGTCAGCTAGTGCTTGTGCATCCTGATGGCTAGTTTCCTTCCTGTCTGGCCAATGTAATGTTTTTGGCAGTCCTTGCGCAGTATTTTGTAAACTATGTTGGTTTCTGCATGTCGTGGGTATGGGGTCTTTGGCCCTTGTGAGTGTTTGTCGTACTGTGGCTGTGTGTTTGTGTGCTATCCTGATGCCTAGTGGTTGTAGGAGTCTCATTGTCAGTTCCGATGTGTTCTTGACATACGGTAGTGCGGCCAATGTATTAGGGTGTATTGTGTCCCTTGGTGTTGTCTATCTAGTAGGCACCCGCGGATGAAGTTGGTGGGGTATCCATTGATAGCGAAGACCTTGTATAGGTGAGATAACAAGGTGCAGAGCTGGATGAACACAGCAGGCCAAGCAGCGTCAGAGGAGCAGGAAGGCTGACATTTCGGGCCTAGACCCTTCTTCAGAAAAAAATCTGAGGAAGGGTCTAGGCCCGAAACGTCAGCCTTCCTGTTCCTCTGATGCTGCTTGGCCTGCTGTGTTCATCCAGCTCTGTACCTTGTTATCTCAGATTCTCCAGCATCTGCAGTTCCTGCTACCTTGTATAGGTGCTTTTCCTCCTTCTTGCAAAGTTCCGGTATGTTGCAGTGGGTTGCAGCCTGTTTGAATAGTGTCCCAAAACAGCTTTATTGGTGGACATTGGGGTGATTGCTGTGGCACACCATCTCATCAACAACATATTCACCGGGATCAAATTCACAAGAGACAAGGAAAACAACAATCAACTTCCGTTCATAGACATCAAGAGTAGAACGAATGACCAACGGGGAGTTCCAAACCACAGTATACAGGAAGGTAACCTACACTGACCAAATCCTCAATTTCCGCAGCAATCACCTAAAAGCTGTATAATACACACACACACACACACACACACACACACACACAGCCTGTCAGTATATCAGGCCACAACGTCCACAAGTAACCGTGGTCAGAATGTCTTATTGACTGCCTGCGATCAGCCAGCCAATTCATCAACTATTTTGTAATAGGTTTGGAACTTCAAAATCCCAAGAGCCTCGTGCAGGTGTCTGCATTCGTGTTTGCTGTCAGGAGCTCCTTCCCCCACATATACTGAGGACATTCCCCTCCATTACCAACACACTGATACATTACACTCTGCATTTCTAAGTTGTAGTCACATCACAGAAATCCAGGGATATAAAGTCCACGTCTAATACATTCTATATGGGATTTAGCAGTTATTTTCTCACATGGTCATTCCTCACATGAAGAATTCAAATATGCTTTTTTTTAAAAATGTTAGGTCACCTGAATAAAAATTAGGGAATAAAGTTCCTTTTGGTAAATGGCCATAAATCCGAATGTTCAATAAAAACGAAATTAATCACCTGCTAATGAAAGAAATCGTAAACTCCTCATTCCAAAGAGATGTTGTAAACCAAAATCTTGCACCTGTGGAAAGAAGGATATGAATACGTTAGTTATCCAGAAATTATTTCATAGCTAGGAATTGTAACTGTTGGTATGATGTAAGAATGAGGCAATTTGAGGAATTTCATATAGAAAGGTCTGCTCAGAGACTTGTGTTACTTTCACTGAAGAAACAGTCCTGGGATACGTCCTAGGTTCTGGACCATGGAATGTGCCAGTCTACAACATTCAGTCAAGGTCAATTCCTTGTTCTGAAAGACCAACAGGTTTCGGGCTGTGGCATCATGATTACTGACAGCTCTGTGCCACCACACGCTGCACTCAAAGTGGCTGTGGGGGGAGGGGTTAGAGACTGACACACATCCCCTGCTCTAATGTGCCTTTGCAAAGAAACTCTGGAGAGAGATGCAGCGGTTTTTATCGAGCTTCGGCCCGAGCAGCTCCGTGATGCCAGACTCTACGTCCTGTTCCCGGGACGCACACCGAGACAAACTTCAACTGTGCAGGACCATCAACTTGGTGAAAGATGCTCTTTGGTCTGCCCGAAACTTGTTGGTCTTCCAGAGCAAGGAGTTAAGCCTGACTGAGTGTTGCAGACTGGCACATTCCAAGGTCCAGGACCATGTGCTGAGGGACGCACTAAAGCTTGGGGCAGCTGCTGCCAAGACACAGTGGTGGAAGACCAGCATCCGAGATCTGCTCAAGTTAAATGAGGGTCTGTTCAGTTATTGGACCCTCCCGGTGCCTCAAGTATAAGTAAATATAATTTTGCATTAGTAAGAAATGTCTTTGGTTTGTTTGTTGGATACAGCCAAATTCCAAAGTTTATTTGTTTCTTCTTATGCTACAGTACAGAACCAAACTGCCTCAATGACTATGTATGAATATAAAGATATTTTTATGAATAAAGTATATTTTCGAAATAAAAGAAATTATGATCACTGAGAGTAGAGATGATTCCTAATCCATGAACACTTCTGCAAACTTGCAGTAAAGAGGACATTTTGAATGGGTGCTTCCATTTTTACCTGAATGCAGGTGTTTGAAAACAGTGGTTATTCATGCAACGATATTTCAACCTTTTTTATTTTCTCACTGTTTACAGTCCTATGCTTATACTGATTCTATCATTGTGCATTTAATTTGTTATTAATTCTATCAATTTGGAGATTTTCTATATTTATACTTACTCTCTCAGTGTTGTCCCTCTATTGACATTATCTCCCATCCACACTAATACTAACCCTGGGCACTTTGCCAAAATCATTGTACTATATATTTGTACAAATCTATTGTTGTAAACCCTATGCACTGATCATGTCACAGATGATTAATTCTGTCAGAAGTCCTGTTGGAACAGCAGTCAGATTGACTTCACAGATTGTCCACAAAAAAGACCCTGAGCTTCCAGTTACCTGCCACTTCGACACTCCACCCTGTTCCCTGGCCAACATCTCTGTCCTGGGCTTGCTGCAGTGCTCCAGTGAAGCTCAGCGCAAGCTGGAAAAACAGCATTTCATTTTCTGCTTGGGAACCCTTCAGCCTCCTGGACTCAATATCGAGTTCAACAACTTTAAGAGTTTCTCCCATGTCCTTACCCCAAACCCACACACCAGGCCTTGTTATCACATAGACTGGTATCACACACAACCCATTGTTAGCCACTAACAGTGCCCCTCAATAGCTATTCACCTTCCTGGCCGGATTGTTATCCACTCCTTTGTCCGTCCAACAGTTCTTCTCTCTGTTTGAGTTCTATCTTCATCTATCATTTACTCCTTACCCCACCCCCATTCTGTCTTCTGCATGAAAAAACAACATGTTCCTGGCTACAGAGATAGTAGGAACTGCAGATGCTGGAGAATCTGAGATAACAAGGTGTAGAGCTGGATGAACAAAGCAGGCCAAACAGCATCAGAGGAGCAGGAAAGCTGACGTTTTGGGCCTAGACCCCAAAGCAGCTAAAATTCAGCCTTTGCCAGCTACTGTGTTCTATTTC
>NC_063352.1:7458465-7467898 GCF_021869965.1 Rhincodon typus | reverse complement strand
ATCTCTGATTTCTCTCCATAGATGCTGCCAGACCTGCTGAGCTTTTCCAGCAACTTCTGTTTTTGCTTCTGATTTCCAGCAGTTCTTTCAGTTTTTAGACTGACTTCACTCTTTCTATATTACTTTGTTTTGTAGCTGTAGGGGAGTGATGATGTATAGTTTTGCCCCTGGACTGGCAATCCAGAAATCCAGGCTGATATTCTGAGGACATGGGTTCAAACCCCATCATGGCAGATGGTGAAACTGGAATTCAATAACTTAAACAAAACTGGAAAAAAATCGAAAAGGTCACCAAGTAACAAGTCCTGCTTACACCAAGAGATGTGGCTGAATCGATTGATTCGAAATATCTGTGATCACTGTGAATTGTTGCAAAAACCCATCTGGTTCACTAACGGACCTTAGGGAATTAAACCTGCCATCTTTACTTGGACTGGTCTACATGTGACTCCAGACCTACAGCAATGTGGTTGACTCTTAATTGCCCTCTGGGTAATTAATAAAGGCTGGCCTAGCCAGTGACACCCACATCCCGTGCATGAGTTTTAAAAATATTAACGCACAGAAATTACTTGAATTTTTTTTATTTTTACTTGAATATTGCAATACATACCTGACAACACCATCTCAAGTATAGACTGCGCAGGGAAGACATTGTAGAGAGATAGCCAAGTCCAGTGTCAGTAATCCGCACGCATCTACAACATCAATGACATGTGGAACAATTAGGAGGAGTGAGGGGAATAAACATTGCAGTAGCATTCAACTGAAATTAACAGCCAGCTCCACAAACTGTGACTGGCAACTTGTCACTGTCAACTGCGATCATTACTCAAGTGGACTTGAGCGGTTTTCAATATTCGGTACTACCAACACTGTGTACTGTAGAACTCAATCTGGTTCTGCTCAGGAGAAAGCGTAAGACTTTTAAATTAATCAAATGATAATTAAGACCAATCAGTAAGCCCTGTTGAGTGTTTTACTCTGCTAACGTGTCACTGCAATAAAACAACTAAAAAGTGGTCAGAACAATTAAGTGGCTCTTAGATGTTAACATTTGGGACATTATTGAACAGAACTGCTCTGTGTGACTCCCGCCACTGGAGTATACATGCACAATTTCAGTAAAATCGAGTAGTCTGTCATCTAGAATCCGATGCAATATTATTTTGCACTCTGACAAGGGCAGAACACGTTTCCTACGATGCTCAGTAGGAAGCTGCTGCGATAGATCTTGCAATGGCCAGTTAATCTAGTTTTTCTGCAGGGTCACAATCTCAACCATCCAAGGAAGTGGAGAGAATGCTAGTTCACTGCTGATTTTGAGGAGTCAGGAGGTGAGTTACTCTCTGCAGGACTCCCAACCTCTAACCTTGTATCCTGGAATTTGATCTACAGGGGCAATGATCTAGACATGTGCCAGGGAATGAGTTAGAAAGAATTCAAGGCAGGGGTTCTAGCATCATTGAGCAAGAAGGCAGATTTCACCCCTTCTCAATAACTTGAAGTAGTGTTTAGTCATCAGTAGTATCAGCACTAAGTCATTTGTTTAAACCAACATGATTGGTGACTCCTAATGCACGAGATTAACAGGTATTTCAGTTTCCGTATTTTATCAATTTTTTCCTCCTTCGGCAATGAAGATGTTGCTCTTCTGATTTTGTCTGTAAAGTTTCCAATTATAACCTTTCCAGGGGAGAGGACAAGATCTCACATACAAGCAGGTATATACAACCAAGCAGAAGGCTGCAGATGTGGGAGATGTCAAACTGAAGTGCTCAGCAGATGGGCTTGCTCCAACAAAAAGTTCCATATTGAGTAAATGAAGCGATAATAAGTGTATATTTAATTGTACAATTACATTTCATACAGAAAATGTAATGCTGTATGGAGGGGGCACTCTATGAAATTTTTATACATGAGTGTTCTAGAGCAAATATGAGTGAGAAACCCTCGTTATACAAAAGAGCAAATTGGTAGAAGGGATGACAAAGATTAAGAACCTCGGCAGGGCAATCTCATTATTGTTAAAATATACTTATGAGTGTTTCTTTGAAAAATATTTTTTTCTCAGGTTCAGAAAGTACTTATTCTTTGAAGTTACTATAGATTCGCTCTAAACTCATGATGGAACACATTAATGCAGAATTGGAGGGGACATTACTGTTTTATGTCAAGGGTGCCACTAATGGCTCAATTTCCTTTAGCCACCTATGCTAACTACTTCCGAAGCCTTACACTTAGCCCAAAACTCCAGCTAATTTGGTTACATTTAAGTCATTACTTTCATCAAATGTTCCTCCAATTTCAAAGGGCAGGATTATGTGAAACTCCCAGGATTGGGAAACGAGGCAAGTGGGTGGCACTTAATTGGGTAGGAGGCAAAACGTCAGCTGCCTCGCATAAAAACTGGATAAAAGTTACTGGCAGATTGGTTTAGGGGTTGGGGGGGGGGGGGGGTCGGGATGAGATGGAATCACAGCAGGAATCTCATTTTAATACATTAGCGCATCGTGCACACTCACCAAACACAACTTTGCCTCGTTAAATTGTACCTTGGGATTTAAGTATGCAGCAAATGGGAAACATGACTGAGGACTCACAACTGGTCAAAGGTGGTGTATAGTATTTAAGGTCTTGCTGGTGGTTTTGGAATGAAGAAACTTAGAAACATAGAAGATAGGAGCAGGAGGCCATTCAGCCCTTTGAGCCTGCTCCACCATTCATCATGATCGTGGCTGATTGTCCAACTCAACAGCCTAATCCTGCTTTCTCCCCATAACCTTTGATCCCATTCACCTCAAGTGCTATATCTAGCCGCCTCTTGAATACATTCAATGTTTTGGCATCAAATACTTCCTGTGGTAGCGAATTCCACAGGCTCACCACTCTTTGGGTGAAGAAATGTCTCTTCATCTCCATCTTCAATGGTCAGAATCCTCAGACTGTGACCCCTGGTTCTGAACACTGAGCCCTATTCTGCTTCTACTATTTGCTGTACTTTGTTGAAGCAAGGGGAGGAGACTCTGATGTACTGAAGCCACGTGGTGGTTGTGAAAGGTGAACAGGGAGGACTGACTGAGGGGTGGAGTGGTGTTGGTACCTGGCAGCCCTACAAAGGCTCATGCAGAATAGGGCAGGAAGCTGGATCACCCAAGGGAAGGTCATTGTCAGAGGATGGCAGTTCCATGCACGACAATGTAGATATCAATGGTGAAGAACTGAGAAGTGAAGATAACCGAGGGCAGGTCAAGGAGGATTGGTGGAGATTCGAGAATGGCAAATGGTAAGCTGAGAGTAACAGTTGGGCAGTTCCAGTTTGCCTCAGGACTAATCAATGGTGATGGGAGGGGGAGCTCTGATTGATAGATGGTCAAGCGTGACCGGGAAGGGGTAATGGTGAGTGGATTGAGAGACACCAAAGGTAGGACAATTGAGAGACACCTCAGACAAAGCTGTGACACCTCCCCACCTTCCCCTTTCATTCAGATTCAAGCCATAATGAGGTCCATGCAAGTTCTCTTCATCTACTCATGAAATGACAAGAGATGACAAACTTTTCACAGAGACTGAGGCTTTTGGGTGGCAGGGAGTGAATGCCTACCTGGGTGCCACTTGTGATGTGGATAAGTGATTATCAATTATGGAGGAAGGAATGAATTATTTAAACCATAGAAATGACATAGCGGCATTAACGATACCAGGATCTTCAGAAATGCTTCGACTCTGTGAGGGAACAGGGGAACCAATGGCTCCCAGCTCAATCTCTGCCACGCGCTTGGTGGGGAGCATCTGATTGAGTAACCACCATGCGATTACACATGTCTAGTGTCTACACCTTCCAAGTGGCAGTGCCCCCCACCCACCCCCCAATTCAGGTCCCACCATCAGAACTCTTTGGCATGAGAAAAAGATTCCACCCAAAGTCTGCACTTAGCGTTATCTCATTTGTTATTGCCTCTAGTTGGCCAATTGACAAATTACAGGCTACAGGATGGCCGTGAGGTGGAGTTGGGCAAGTCTCAAGATTCTTTGGAAAGGAATTGATTCACAAAGTGCTGCTTTCAGTGATTCCCAGGCAGCGTCACAGACTGTGCAGGTAGAAACACCGCCACATGAACAATGCTATTCCCCTTTATACTGCAGTATAACATTTTATTGACTTTGGCACCTGGCGTGCAATAATGTCACTCCTTTTTTTCCCACAAAAAAACCATTAGACATATTGTTTTGTGATTGATAATTCTGATGATCTAATTCCTCAGCACAATTGCTGCTTTTAACAGTACCCTTACAAAACATAATGTTATATAAGTTCCTCTGATAAAGCAAGTCCAGCTTTAATGCCAAAAGCAATAATTTCCTAAGTCTCTTTCTTTTAGCCAAATGGGCAGGTGTGTGAAAAGAACAACTACATTCAGAGTTACAGGGATAAATCACGCAGGGGCCTGGGCCAATCAGTCCATTCAACAAAGTTTTGTCTAAGATCAAATGACAAAAGAGACTGCTGCTGAGCCTTCAATTAATCAGAGGAAGAAGGGACAAAATGGCTAATTTTCTCAGTTGAAGTGTGGTTGTGGGCTCATTTCAAGGTCAAATACTGATAATTATAGCAGCAGAAACATCAGTAGCCTGGAAATAAATCTGCTCCAAGCAGAACCTGAAAGAAATTGAGCTGACTAATGTGCCAAAAATGCTGCTTATACGCTTCCTCCAACTTTCCACAGACTCCACTCAGGACAAATCAGTCCAGAAATCTACATTAGTTTCAATAATTTATATTCCTGCCATTCAATTTTCACAAGCGCAGTCAATCCACTTTTAGCAAAGATAAAGCTACCGTACTTCTTAGATTTCTCAAACATGCCTTCTGATATAACACACCACATATTTACAGTAATACTGCTGTACTATACCCTACACTAACACATCAATCTGTAGTATACCACAACATCTAATAAAAAAACAAACCATTATAAAACTCACTTACACAATTGACCCTACATGGAATTATTATCATTTCATTGTTTTTTGTTCGTTATGTTGTCCATGATGTTTCATTTAATGTGCTACGATTTTATCAAATGGCATGAACTGTAGCTAATATCATTTGAAGTGTTTTCCCTTCGAAAGGATGAATATATACAGAGAATATCAATAATGAAGGAAGGAGTGAGCTCTTTGAATCACAGAAAGACGTGTACGATGATATCCTGCCATTAATGATACCTATATATTCACAAACACTTTACAGCCAATGAAAATTCTTGAAGTGTGATTCCTGTTATAATTTTAGAAAACTTGAGAAATCTTATTTTTATTCTCTCATGGGAGATATGCGTCGCTATCTGGGTCAGCAATCATTTCCCATTTCCTAGATGTCTTTGAGAAGTTGGTGATTAGCTGCCTTCTTGAGCCACTGCAGACCATGTGCTGTAGGTAGTCTTTGCAGCAAAGACCTTCAAGCAGCAATGAGATAAAAGACCAGATCATCTAACTTCGTAATTTTAGCGGAGGAATAAATATTGACCAGGACGCTGGATAAATTCCATGTCCTTCTTTAAATAATCCTTGATTAGCCATTTGCCAGGACCCATACTGAAAGCTCCTAAGATTTGGCATTTGTCTCTATCATTACCTTGATGTTTAGGAGAGATGGAAGAAGGGATATAAAACATAAATGCTGATCAGAGACCTGCAAAACATGAAGGGGAACCTTCCAAACTATCCAGGTGTTGGCATTAATAAAACCCTTTATCTCTGGAATCAATCTAATGAACCTCCCCTGAACTGCCTCCAATGCAACTACATCTCTCCTCAAGTAAGGGGAGCAAAAACTACATGCAATACAGGCGTGGTCTCACTAATGCCTTATACAGTTGCAGCAACACTTCCCACTTTATACTCTGGGATAACAAGGTGTAGAGCTGGATGAACACAGCAGGCCAAGCAGCATCAGAGGAGCAGGAAAGCTGACGTTTCGGGCCTAGACCCTTCTTCAGAAAATTTACACTTTATACTCTATTCCTTTAGCAATAAATGACAAAATTCCATTTGCCTTCCTAATCACCTTCTGTATTTGCATACTAGCTCTCTGCAATTTGTGCATGAGGACATCTGGATCCCAGAACCTTCCGAATCAATGGGAGAACCACTTGAATATAACGTTATTGATCCAGAATCTGTTTATTCCAAATGAGTGGTAGAACCATGCTGCACAATGAATATGACAAAGATAATTCAAATTATCCATTATTGGCAAAGGGATTCAATAAAATTGATCAGATAGTAACCAAGGACTGTATGTTGTGGCCTCTGAACTAGCATGTGTAAGGGGTAGACCAGCAAGTAAAAGCTACAAACAGATCAGCTTTGACCTTATCAAATGGCAAAGCAGGCTTGAGCTGCTGACTCCTGTTCCGAGCTCGTATGTTCAGCCGTATGCATATTCACGTATTTCTTTTGAAAACACCGCTGATGTACTCACATCTGGTAACACACATCATCATTATACCACTCTCATAAGTGTGACAAGACCGAGTAGATCATTTGGTCCATTTTACTTCACCCATCCAAACGCAGTCTCCAGTCAGCATTGATTTTCTGCATTGAGCTGTTTCATTCAATACATTTGTGGCATTTGCGTTCATTAACCTGTATGAACTGCTTCCTGATATCAGTTCTAAAGCTGGCCCTTTTACAAGTTTGTCTCCATGTCCTCTGGTCCTACTCACAAGCTATAATTAGAAGTCACAGTCCACATATAACTTTTAACGTCTAGGATATCTCTATAAGGGCATCGCTCATGCTCTTCCTCATCAGACTTAACAGTCTGAGTTTCCCTGACCTTTCCTCACATCATAGGCACTGGATCCCATACACCAGCCATGTGTCTCTTTGCAATGCCTCCAATTGATTGCAATCTCCTTTGTGCCTTGAAGACCTGAACTGGATGTACTCCTGGTGGTGCTATAGGACAAAAGCAATTTGATGGTGATTTTCTTGAATTGAGCTGCATTGGGCAGATGGTTCCACTTTCTACTGAATTTGATAATGGTCTGTTGTTTGCTGGTTTGAGTCATTAATGTTACATCTGTTATGACCTTGATATCTTTCTATTTGATTTTTACATATTTCAACCATTCATGGGTAGAAATTTATGTTCATTGTGTCATGTTTTATGAAGAGAATAGGAACAAATGGAACAATTTCTATAGCTATGTTTCCCAAGGACACCTGAAGTATAATATACCCAAATGCAGTTGGCCCCCAATAAATCCGGCCATTTTAAAGCTCTGACCCAGGCTGCTTGCTGGTTTGGATGAGTGGAATCTTCCCAGTCCCTGAACGACGTGGGCTATGGCGAGAAATTTGGGAAACTCGGGTGAGATGTTGAGACTGAAACATTGCATTTACCAACCAAATCCAAGACATTGAGATAAGATTCTAGGGAGTGACGAGAGGCCTACTGATGAGGATATCACTCTATATCACCGTCATTATTACCTGATCTCACCTCATTGATATGAAGCTCCCATTTTTCCCAAACTAGATACTGAGAATTCCCACCCATGACAGTCTGAGCAGGTACGTGCGACTACAACTCACTGCTTGCTCCTCCAGACCTCCATCCTGGACACCAGGTACTAATGTCCCAGGGCACGGTCCATGGGCAGCGACTACACACAGCCCATGTTCAAAGACATTGGCATCCAATATGTGCCAGCCTGTCCACACCGGCAAGGTGTATCTCTATAGCAGCTCTCTCTCTGGAATACTGCTGCAAGGACCCAGTGCTTACTGGACACTCAGCCTACATCCCAGTACTCACTGCTCTTTCAGAGCTCATTCACTCTGAGCCAGCTAAATGCTTATAGCATCCTTGTCTCACCTTCCCTTGCCCTGCCTTTTTGTTCTTTGGCTCCTCAGTTATACCTTATAGAACAGTACAGCACAGGAAAAGGCTCTTCGGCCCAACATATCCTGCTAACCATGATGCCGCTCGAAACTAATCCCAAATACCGGTTTGTATCCCTCTATTCCCTTAAAGGATCACAGCACAGCTGTCTTGTATTGATGTTTATTGCAGACACAAAACCAAGCAACTTGTCATGGTTACAGACTCATACAGTACAGAAGAGGCCTTTCAGCCCTTCAAGTGCCGTGCTGGCCTATTTACACTAGTCCCACTTTCTAGCACCTGGCCCATGGCCTTAAGTGTTATGACATTTCAAGTACATATCCATGTATTTTTTTTAAAAATTGTAAGGTTTCCCACGTCTACTACCCTCCCAAGCAGTGCATTCCAGACTCCCACCACCTTCTGGTGGAAAAAGAAGTTTCCTCAAATTCCATCTAAACGTCCTGCCGTTCAATTTAAAATTATGCCTCCTCGTTATTGACCCTTTGACTAATTGTCAGGAAACATCAGTTAAAGGGATGGACAGCTTGCTGTATGGCACTGTGCTATGTCATTGTTGTACCTGTAACATATACCAGCAGTGTATACTCCAACACACTGCACTTGCTGCAAGCCAATAGCCTTTTCTCAAAGTCTGAGAGGTATAGTTCTCAAATCAAGTCCGGAGAGACACCTTCAGTCAGAATGACCAGGCACAGTAAGCCAAAGGCAGCCTCCAGAGGTTTGAGGATGGCAAGTTACAACTTTTTAGGATTGAATTGTATTTTTATATGTGGTACGGACGGGTGGATACATAGCTTTAGTTCCATTTTTGAATTTGAGCGCTGTAAAATTATAAATGTATTTTTAATGAGTGTTTATAGCCTTCGAGTAGAGTTGAGGGTTAACAGTTCAACAGTTCAAGTGCTAAACCAGCAAGAAAACTGGCCAGAGAACTGCTGCAAGCTGAGTGTTTGAGAAACCCATATGTTTACTCTGAAGGCGGTTAGAAGTCAGGAAGAGAAAAGCTCCAGAGACCGGCTGCAACATAGGAACAGGAGTAGGCCATTCATCGTCTTGAGCCTGTTCCTGTCATTCAGTGAGAACATGATTGATCTGTGGCCTAACACCATATATCTGCCTTTGGTCCATTTCCCTGAATAGAGTCATAGAGTCATACAGCATGGAAACAGACCCTTGGGTCCAACCAGTCCATGCCGAACATAACCCCAAACTAAACTAGTCCCACCTGCCAGTGCTTGGCACGTATGCCTCCAAACCTTTCTCAGTCATGAAATATTACTGAAATGTCTTTTAAATGTTGTAACTGTACCTGCATCCCCCACTTTCTCTGGTAGTTCTTTCTACACACGAACTACTCTGTGCGTATAAAAGTTACCCCTCATGTCCTTTTTAAATCTTTCTCCTGTCACTTTAAAAATATGCACCTTAGTTTTGAAATCCCCCATCCTAGGGAAAAGACCCATGTCATTCAGCTTATCTATGTCCCTCATGATTTAAAAAACCTCAATA
>NC_063352.1:7447904-7458455 GCF_021869965.1 Rhincodon typus | reverse complement strand
TTCTGAACCCTCTCCAGTTTAATAAAATCCTTCCTATAACAGGGTGACCAGAACTTCTCCTAGCACTCCAGTTAGAGCCTCACCAATATCCTGTACAATCTCAACATGATGTCCTAACTCCTATACTCAAAAGGTCTGAGAAATGAAGGCAAGCCTGTTACGTGCCTTCTTAACCACCTTGTCAACTTGTGATGCAAATGTCAAAGAATTAAGTACCTGTACTCCTAGGTCTCTCTGCTCTACAACACCTCCCAGGGCCCTATCATTAATTGTATAAGTCCTGTCCTTGTTGTATTACCAAAATGCAATACCTCGCATTTGATGAGACATCATTGTCCTTAGCTTCAAGATGTTCCACATTCCAAATGATTTTCATTCTCCAGTTTCATACCCATTCCTCTACACATTCAGCTCTTTATTTCTGTGCATCTCCCCTTCCTCTGCAACATCTTTGGTGGCTGAGATTTCAGTCAGTTTGCACATACTTGGCAGAAAATACAAAAGCTTAAACACACATAACAATGGATTCAAGAACACTTCTTCTCTGCTGTTATTAGACTTCTGATTGGACCTCTCAAATTTCAAATCTAATATTGATCTCGCTTTTTGTGCACTTTCTCTGCAGCCGTAATATTGTCTTCCTCGCTTTGTTTTATTCCCTAATGCACTTTGTATGATATGAAGAGAATGCAAAATAAAACTTTTCACTGTACCTAGGTACATGTGACAATAATAAATCAAATCAAAACATCATATTTATAAAGAGATAGTAAGAACTGCCGATGCTGGAGTCAGAGATAACACAGTATTGATCTGGAGGAGCACAGCAGGCCAGGCAGCATCAGAGGAGCAAGAAAGTTGACATTTCAGGTCGGGACCCTTCTTCAGAAATATTTCTAAAGCCTGCTTCATTTTGACTTCTTGGCCCTTCACTGAAAAACATCTCCTGCCGATAGTTCTGCTAACCTATCTTCCAAGGCTAGCCATCCAGTCTCTTTCTCTGTCATGTGCATTGGGATATTTTATATCTTATACAGATTTATATACGGCAATTTATATACTTAATCACACTTTTAAGTTACTAAATAAATACGAATCATTGTTGTAGCTTATCCTGGTACTCAAAAAGCAGTAAACTCTGGGTTCAAAGTATTATGGGTCTCAAAGAAAGCCAAAATCTTCTGGAAAACATACAAGTTCAAACCCCAAAACTTAAAGAGAGCAGCCAATATGGATTTGGTAAACCATGCTAATAAATCCAATTAAATTAACTTTAAAATGCTGGGGATATGTGAGGTGTAGATATAAATAGATTGTTGACTACACAGCTAACAAAACTCAAATAAGACCAGAATATTGTTATGAATTTGTCACCTCTGTCCAAAAGCAGTGCAAAAACTGTAACAGAGCTGGGAAACATGGATTGATAGAATGAATTATAGTCGCCATTTTTAAGAATATAAGTCCAACAGTGAGTCTGTTAAAATAGAAAGCACACTATTGTGTCTGGAGTGTCACATACCAAATAACTAAACTTGGTACAATCATGGAACAGGAGTATGCCATTCGGCCCATTGAGTCTACTCTGCCATTTAATGAGATCATGGCAGAAACCACATTCTTGCATTCCCCAAATAGCCATTCAACAACTTGCTTACCAAGAATCTATCCACGTCTGCCTTCAAAATATTCCAAATTCTGCTTCCAATGCCTTTTGATGAAGAGAGTTCACGATGCTCTGAAAGAAAACATTTCTCCTCATCTCTGTCTTAAATGGGTGACCATATCATTTTTAAACTGTGAGCCCATAGTTCTAGACTGTCCCACAAGAGGAAGCATCCTCTCCATTCTGTCAAGACCCCTCAAGGTGTTATATAAGACATAAGACCATAAGACATAGGAGCAGAAATTAGGCCATTCAGCCCATCGAGTTTGCTCCACCATTCAATCATGGCTGATAAGTTTCTCAACCCCATTCTCCCGCTTTCTTCCCGTAACCTTTGATCCCCTCGACAATCAAGAACCTATCTATCTCAGTCATAAATATACTCAATGACCTGGCTTCCACAGCCTCCTGTGGCAGTGAATTCCATAGATTCACCACTCTCTGGCTGAAGAAGTTTCATTAAAGGTCACTTCTTATTATTGGTAGATCAAACAGTCAACAGGTTTTTACTATTGTTATTAAACTGCTGCTTGGTACAGAAAACAACAGAATGCCAGTGTCAGACAGCGTTGTGTTGGTGAAATGTTTCTTTTGGTCCCAGTACAGCTCCATCTTCCTATGTTGCTGGGAAAACAGGGGCCTCATGGAATATGTTTCTCAGCTACTGAACTATTTGGGACAAAGTGGACTGCAACAGGGAGGAAGGAGAAGTAAGAAGCAGAAAAATAATAGGAAAGGATGAGTCTTGTTTATCATTTTATGTATCCCATTCTTCAGCCCAGAGGGCAGAATTTAATCAGTGATTGAACACATTGTATTCTCTAAGGGGATAATTATTGCTAACATGATTTAAAATACTAACTTTTTGTTATGCATACCTTTTGCATCCCCATTTTCTCAGTACCATGCTCCCACCTGCACCACCAAACAAACAGACTCAAGCTTGCACAGAAGCTAACTGCAGGGGGCACTCTTATTCTACTCAATGACAGCAACCATGAACATGGGCTCCAGTCTTGACAGGACTGTCACCAAATGAAGGGATTCTGTGTTTTGAGTTCTTGTTTTACAAGAAACACAGGAATATCTGTCATGTGAATTAGAAACTACAAGAACTGCAACCATGACAACAGATCCAAAAGAATACTTCAATTCAACTACCTGGCTGAACTGAACATGTGTCCTAGAAACAATGGCAGTATTATTGCTCTCTGTGAATACACAGATTATGATCGTACACACTTGCTTAAATTTATGGACATTCTTATCCAATTTTAATCTTCTCCTTCCCTATTTCTTTTTAAGACCCTTATCCCATCCAAATCCTGTATTCTTGGTATATACTATTCCCCACTTCATAAAACAGAAAGATGACCTCCATCAATCCAGCACCAAATCTAACAGTCAAGAAAGAATATAGGAGGGGCTCGGTTTGAGAGACTTTATTTTTGATTTCAGCTTGCTCACCAAATCTGGGGTTGGACCCAGTTCCTATGACTCCATGGTTACACAACACACATGTACTGTAATCACAATGCAATGTTTCCTCTCAAGTGCCTGAAGTCTTGTTTTCTAAATCTATGCAAAGCAAATATATGCCATATTCAATCCTCCTAAGTCATTTCTTTGTTACCAAATGTTCTGTTTATATGATTGCTGACTCCTCCCTCTGAGACGCCCATCATCAGAGATTCCACAATATCAATATGCTGCAAGTAAAATCAAAAAATAGTTGAGATCATTGATCACAGCAAAGACTACAGACCCCAACAACATATCAGCTTTAAAGCTACAGAGACATGCTCCTGAACTATCTGGGCCTTGAACCATTTACCGGAAAACTGCCTATTTATTAAAAAATCATGATAAATCCAACACAGCCAATTACCAATCATGTGTGAAGTGATGGAGCAAATCTCGCCTCCTGGTTATCAAAGCATTGTGTCATTCCAGTTAGCACTTTGGTGAAACAAACCCCACTTGCTTGGAACATGTGGAACTGCAACATCACATACAAAGCTCAATACTACATAGTAGAAAGTTTTCTGGTTGGTCCGTACTCAATCCACTTGACTAAACACCCACTCCCTGCACCTCCGGGTCTGCCCTGTGTATAATTTCTAGGATGCACTTCAACAAATCAGCAAAGTTTCTTCTGCAACGTGTCTTGACGTACATCAATTAAGAGAACACTTCCAAATTACCCCCAACTTGCACAATATCCAGACTTGAACAAATGTCAGAAGTCACACAACAAGGTCACCTCACCTGATGAAGGGGTAGCGTTCCAAAAGCTTGTGATTTCAAATAACCTGGTGTCGTGTGACTTCTGATTTTGTCCACTTCAGTCCAACGCCGGCACGTCCACATCATGGACAATTGTCTGCATTCCATCATCGTCATCACTAGGTCAAAATCATGGAAGTCCTGACCTAACATTGCCGTGAGAAAACTTCCACTATGTGGATTTCAGTGGATGAAGAAGGCAGCTCATCACTACCTTCTTAATGCCAACTGGGTGATAAATGCTGACCATGCCCCAAAGCAATGCCCACACCCTGAAGAAACTGGTTTTCTTTTAGACTTCCTGGAACGTGTTTGTACCTGATTTGCATTAACTTTTATCCTAACTAAGAAGATACACTATAACACTAACATTGACCTGTGTGTGAGTCACATTGCTTTTTGTGATTTATTGCATTCTAAAATTTGCAACATTGAAAATGCAGAGGGGGCAAACAGAATTTAAAAAAACACAAAACAACCTTTTTCTGCATTGCGACAGCCATTCAATGAAAGAATGAACTTTTGAAAATCCGGCCTTTCATTTTGACAGAAGATGCATTGGAGGTGTATGAATAATTCAAATAATTTCAAGCTGTAACTTGTAACCAAGCCAAAAGTTTTCTTCAGTCTATTTGTGCTTCCAGTGATATAGTTGGGAAGCAGAACTGAGCACAACTTAATAGTCAGCTTCGATCAGTCGTACAGAATGTACATGTGTGGGTTCATCTGCTGCTTTGTGCTGGTACAGAGTCTGCGATAGGAGCACTGCAGATGAAGAGCATTTGTTCCATTAACACAATCGGGGAACCATTTTTTGTCAGCTACAGTGGGAGTAAAACCAGGTCTACCGTGATTTCTTTCCTCACCCTGCCTGATTCCTTTTTGAACACAATTTTAGCAGGATTTGGCTGTAACGTTGCTGCCATTGAGCTTCCTGCTTCCAGTTAGGCTAAAGCAAAATTTTCCAATTCTGTAACTGATTTAAATAAAAACCGAAAGAATTGCAGATGCTTTAAATCAGGAACAAAAACAGAAGTTGCTGGGAAAGCTCAGCAGATCTGGCAGCACCTGTGAAGAAAAAATCAGAGTTAACGTTTTGGGTCCGGTGACCCTTCCTCAGAATTGATGGCAGCTGGGAAAACGTCTGTTTATATGCAGAAAAAAAAATTCTTCATAGATGCTGCCAGAACTGCTGAGCTTTTCCAGCAACTTCTGTTTTTGTTCCTGCAATTGATTTAACTGGACATTTGGGGAAGTTAAATTGTATAATTTCTATCTCCTGATACTGGGGTCGTATAGCATTTCTCACACATAGTGTTGCTACGGAGCAAACAGGAAGAAATAGCTTGCAAAATCTGTTTCTATTATTTCTGTCTGTTAGCAACATGCATATTTACTTTTGGACAGATGTGTTCTCTGACCCACATTGTTTCCAAGGCAAAGACCTTCAGATTTGCTGTTGTAACTGGAGAATATTTAGCCATGTTAACAGTGATGTGAAATCATTCTTTTTTAAATTTAACCCATTTTCCTAACTAACTTGTTCAGACATTTTAGTATACACCTCTGGAGCAGGTGGGACTTGAACTCAGGTCGCTTGTTTCAGGAGTAGGGACATTACCACTGCACCACACACTCAGTGGAAACAGGGAGCGAGACTTCCATGTTTCAGACTCGCGTTCCTTCTCTGAAAGTGGTTGACTGACATCCTGGTGTGCAGACCCCCTCGAATCAATTTGCAATTTGACTGGGTGCTCAGTACTAATGCCCCACCTGCGGGGAGGAAGGTAGGGATGGGATGGCTTGGGGGAGGGTTATTTGTTAAAAGATGCAAATCTGAAACCAGGCTTGTTGTTGGATTGCAACGTTTAAGGTGATATAGACAAAGCACAGCCCATGCTCATAACAGGCCTCTTGTAGATTTTTCATCAAATTGATTAGTCCATTTCATTGCAGGGTAAATTGATCTGTAACTGCACACGGGAAGGTGAGGCTTCTTGGGATGGTGGGGAGGTGTATCCATTTCAGGCAGTTCCATTTTATTTTTGCTGTTGTGGGGAGAACGGTTAAGATCCTTAAAACCATGGAGGTTGCTGCTAAAAAGTAAGTTTTGTGGAGGGGTTTGAGTTTTCCTCTGGGGCCCAGATGACAGACACACTCTGCCTGACAGACCAAACCTACCATATAACTCCATTCAATTCCGAGTTGATTTTGCCCTGCAGCATAATTGGCTCCGAAAATGTGGTTAAAAGATGATAGTGAGACCCAAGGAAGAAATATTTTAGGGTCTTTGGACTGCCAACTTGGATATAAACAGCAGGTATACTACCAATATTTTGGGGCAAATCTCACAAGTCTCCTCCCGTGCGGAAAATTATTTGGAGAAATTTTGCCCAGGTTCAAGTCAGCTGGGAATGGTTTCAAACTAGTACCAATCCCATCTTTTAGGCCCAAATGTTACAGAGTCTTCATAGAGTCGTACAGCACAGAGACAGACCCTTCAGTCCAACCAGTCCATGCCGACCATCATCCCAAACTAAACCTGCCTGTGCTGGGCCCATATCCCTCCAAACATTTCTTATTCATGTACTTATCTCAAAGTCTCTTCAATGTTGTAACTGTACCTGCCCCCACCACTTTCTCTTAAAGCTCATTCCACACACAAACCACTCTTTGTGGAAAACACTTGCCCCGCAAGACTTTTAAAATCTTTCTCCTCTGACCTTAAAAGTATGCTCCTTAGTTTTGAAATCACCCACCCTAGGGAAAAGACACCTGCCATTCACCTTATCTATATCCCTCATGATTTTATAAACTTCTATAAGATCACGCGTCAACCTCCTACACTCCAGTGAAAAAAGTCCCAACCTATCCAGCCTCTTCTTATCACTCAAAACCTCCAATTTGGCAACATCCTGGTAAATCTTTTCTGATAATATCCTTCCTTTAACAGGGTGACCAGAAATGCACACAGTATTCCAGAAGAAACCTCACCAACATCTTGTACAACCTCAACTCCTATACTCAAAGGTATGAGCAATAAATGCAAGTGTGCAAAAAGCCTTCTTAACCACCTGTCTACATATGACACAAATATCAAAGAATGGTGTACCTGAACCCCTAGGTCTCTCTGTTCTACAACACGACCCAAGGCCCTACTCTTAATTGTATAAGTCCTGCCCTTGCTTGTTTTACCAGAATGCGATACCTCACATTTATCCAAATTACACTCTATGATTCTATAATATGAAATTTCAAACAGACAGAGCGTTGTTATGTACAATTCCCCCAACCCTTTCACTCACTATTCCAGACACAGCTGATGTTTTAAGCCCTGACACCAAAGGCAAAAATTACCTTTGCATTGACTAAAGGTGCAATATCACCCTCTCTAAATTGAGGTGTGATATAGTCCTTGATACCGTTTCCTGCAAACCACACAGATTCTGATGGATTACTCCCACATCCAGGAGTGATCATCTTAGAAACCATTGCTATCTAACATTGGTCTTCATTTTATTCTGAAGAAATTTCTCCGGTTTAAAGTGTTTGACTGAAGTGGAGCCAGCTGCTCCTCACCAACTTTCCATTTAAAGACATTCAGCAAAGTACAGGGGGCCAGACAGCTAAGTAGTTGAGCACTGCTGCACAAAATATCAGTTACTGACTCCTTGATCAAGTCCACACAATGTGGTGAAATTTGTTGAAGATGGTGCTGGGTGATGTACTCAAATGTACAGTAAACGTAGTTAAAACTTACTGCTACTGTAACAGAAGTTCTCTCACAGAATAAAAAATGATGCATTTGCTAAATTCTAAGAGCTGTTAGATAGATCAGGCTTGACTCTAATCAAAAGGTGTGTTTGAGGTGCTTAAAGTATTTGACAGGGCAGCTAGTAAAATGTAGGGTTCTTTGGGTGCATTGGGGTAGTGTCCCTACCTCTGGCGCAGAAGACCAGAGTTTGAATCCCATCTGTTCCAGAGATGTGTCACAACATTTCTGAACAGCTTCATTAAAAATGTCTAGATAGCAAAACATGATTTCCTCTGATGAGGAAGCTCAGAACAAGGAAAAACCTAAAATTAGAGATGAGTCATTTAGGACGGTGTCTGGAAGCATCCAGCCACACAAAAGGTATGGAAATCTGGAACTTACGGCCGAAAAATTACTGCAGCAAGGTGACTGAAATCTTCAGAATTGAAAATGATGTACATTTTTATGCTGCAGGGATCAAGAGAAAGGGAATTAAACCAGCTAAATGGAGTTACGATACAAAGTTTTTGAGAAGATTTGTAGCTCAGGTTGTGGATGAGGTTGCAGACTTGCTCACTGTGCCGGTGTGTTTGATTGCAAACATTTCATCACCCTGCGAGGTAACATCGTCAGCACGCCTTCAGTGAAGCGTTGGTCTTCTGTCCCGTTAGTTATTTATATGCCTCGGTTTGCTGGAGTGGGTGGTATCACTTCCGGATTTGTTTCTCAGTGATTTGTATATCGGGTCCAGTTCAATGTGTTTGTTGATGGAGTTCCGGTTGGAACACCAGGCCTCCAGGAATTCCTTGACATGTCTCTGTTTGGTTTGTGCTATTCGGGATGTGTTGTCCCAGTCGAATTCGTGTCCTTCTTTGTCTGTGTGTATTGAGACCAATGAGAATTGGTCGTGTTTCTTGGTGGCTAGATGGTGTTGGTGTATCCTTATTGTCAGTTTTCTTCTAGTTTGGCCTATGTAATGTTTCTCACCGTCCTTGCATGGTATTTTGTATATTATGTTAGTTTTATTGGTTGTGGGTATGGGATCCTTTAACAACAACAAAGTTGATGGAAAAGCTCAGCAGGTCTGGCAGCATCTGTGAAGGAGAAAACAGAGTTTTTATTTGGGATCCTTTAAGTTTGTTAGTAGCTGTCGCAGGGTGGTTGTTGGTTTGTGGGCTACTCTAATACCTAGGGGTCTGAGTAGTCTTGTGGTCACCTCTGATAGGTCTCTGATGTACGGTAGGGTGACTAGTGTGTCTGGCCGTGTTGTGTCTTCTTGTTGTGGTCTGTTGCAGAGGTAAAGGCAGATTGCACTTTTTGGGTATCCATTCCTTTTAAAAATTCCGTATGAGTGCCCCTGTTCTGCTTTGCACAATTCCAGGTTGCTGAGTGTGTTGTGGCCCGTTTGAATAATGTCCTGATGCAGCTCCATTTATGGGTGTAATTAAGTATCTGGAATGAAGATAAAGGTCAGTAATCAGGCTCAAAGATCTGAATGGCCTAATGGGTCATAATGGGAAAGAATTGAGGCTTAAACTCACTTCCCTTCACGAAAAGAATAATTAATTCTTGTTCCTCGATCAACTGAAGTTTGCGTACTCTGAAGAATCAGTTAATCGCTTGAGCTGTAATTCAGATAATGTGATGCTTCCTGCTTGTGGATTGTAGTGATTGGGACCAGGTGGATCTCACTGACTAAGAGGTTCTTGACTGGGGTTGTTAACGTGGGCCAACCAGGAGAGCCTTGGCTGACCAATATAATCAGAAGTTTAGATCTCCTCAGTTCAGGGGACTGATTCAGAGCTAGCTGGCGACAGCCAATGTGCTGTGGACTGATAAATAAAGGGTGAGTTGGTGACAGGACCTGGTTTCTACACAGTTATTTCATTGATCCAGCTAAAAAGATTAAATGCATGCATTACAAACTCATTAAGAGAAATTTAAGTCTATTTTTTGACCTCTACCACTTCCATGCAAAGCCAATTCCAGCCTCTCACCAGAAAACTCCACAGTTAGAATGGTATCCTGAAGTGTAAAGAGTTTGCATTATGCAACCTGTTCTCATTATGTCTTATGGCAAATTTGTAGCATGAATGTTTAATTAGGTTTGCTGTCAGTGGAATGTAAGTCACTTTAATAATGAATTAACATAAGAAAGGATGTCCTTATTATAGTCTCTTCATGGATGTGTGCAGGTTGAGGGCACTTTCTGCAGGGAAGTGGCTTTCCTGGCACAATTAATCCCTCCCGCACAGAATCCAACCCACACTCATCTCCACAGTTTATTTCCACATTATAATTCTCTTTGAAAAATGTTCAGTAGTTCACGAAAAAGAATTGTTTATTTAAAAGATATGTTATCAATGTACACCTGTCAGTATAGACAATGCTGAACCTCTTGCCTTTGGCTTTCTCTTAAAGTACAGTTGACTGTAAGGCATCCCAAATTTTTATGTTATTTTTATTTATTCATGAGATGATGGGCAGCATTTACTGCCTGTGCCTAAAAGCCCTTGAGAAAGTGGTGCTGAGCCACCTTTAATGAACTGTTGCAGTCCTTGGGCTGTAAGTAGACCCATGTTGCTGTTGGAGTTCCAGGATTTTGACCCAGAGTTAACATTTTGAGTTTTTTCTTCAAAACTGACACTTCTTTCCAGTATCTTTGCATGGTTCAGAATTTCAGTGGTAATCAGAACAAAGACAATATTGACAGGGGTAGTAGGAACTGCCAATGCTGGAGTCTGAGATAACAAGGTGTAGAGCTGGATGAACACAGCAGGCCAGGCAGCATCAGAGGAGCAGGAAAGCTGACGTTTCGGGTCTGGACCCTTCTTCAGAAATGGGG
>NC_063352.1:7353535-7442904 GCF_021869965.1 Rhincodon typus | reverse complement strand
CTAATATTGATAGGGTTCCTCAGGTCATGAAGTAGAGGCTATATCATTGGCCTGAACTGAACATGTTTGACAGATAGACTCTTGCACTCCTACTGCACTCTTTGAGGAATCTGCACAAACCAGCTTGGTGGAAAATTCTGCTATTAATTCAACATTAGCTACTAACACCTTCACAAAATCCTTGATGAAATTTTGGGTTTTCGCATTCCCTTCACTAAATATAAAGATTCATTAAAATATTGAATGGCTTGAAACCAGAATTTCATTCTGATCTAACAAACCATTCAGATAGTTCTAGTTCTGAAGATGGATCACTGAAGTTGAAACATTATCTCTGATTCTCTCTCCACAGACGCTGCCGTACCTGCTGACTCTCTCCAGCATTTTCTGATTTTGTTTGTTTCTGATATGCAGCACGTGTAGTTCTTTGTTTTATATTAGATAGTTCAAGGATTAGATCATTTAGAACTTTAGGTAGGTTTTACAAATGAAAAGACTAAGTTGTGAGTTCTGATGAAGACACAAACCTAATATTCCCAGAAATTGCTGGAAAAGCTCAGCAGGTCTGGCAGCATCTGTGGAGAGAAAGCAGAGTTAATGTTTTGGGCCGAGTGACCCTTCCTCAGGTCTGGTTAACGGAAATGTTAACTCTGATTTCTCTTCACACATGCTGCCAGATCTGCTGAGCTTTTCCAGCAACTTCTGTTTTTGTTTCTTTTTTTACTTTATTTATTCACAGGATGAGGGCATCGCTGGCCAGACAGCATTTATTGCCCATCCCCAATTACCCAGCGGGCAGTTAAGAGTCAACCACATTGCTGTGGGTCTGGAGTCACAAGTAGGCCAGACCAGGTAAGGATGGCAGTTTCTTTCCCTAAAGGACAATTAGTTTCTGATTTACAGCACCTGTGGTTCTTTTGGTATTTTTTTTAATCCAATTTTCTCTTTTGATTGTTGATTGTATTTGCTCCCCATTCCCAACATTTTCTGGTTTTTAATTTTAATTTCCAATACTTACTTTTTTAAAAATTTCTATCAGATTGTATTTGTTCATTGGAATCAAATATAAATGAAAACAGCGTTGACTGTTTTACATTAATTATCTATCCATAGCATCCTAGTACCACATGTTTGTGAAGTTTTTGAGCGTAAGAAAAAAAAGTGCATGTTTAACATTTAATGCTTATCGTTTTCATTGACCTTTGGTGATCCCTGAGGTCAAATTCACTTCTAGGTGAAACATGATGAGCCATAATGGTTCCTTTGGCTTCCCCCACAGGGCATACAAAGTGAATTTGAAATAGAAATCAATAACACCTCAGTGAAGTGAGGTAGCCTGAGTCCAGATCCAGCAGGAACGAGCTAGGGCATAATTTTAATCCAACTCTCTAGTTGGGAATCCCATGGGGATGGCTGGAGGTTACTTTGTGCCTGAGATTAGTCACTGCTCTCGTTAAAATGAGAAAAATTGGGAGGAGTATGGAACCAATGATTCCCATTTCCTTCAGTTGTCAATTGGCAGGTTAACTTAAAATTGGCTCTATTAAGATTCTGTAAAAAGTACCATTGTTCTGTCTAAAGTACAACTTAAGATGTTGGTTTCTCTGTCGTTTGTGAGCACATAGTCCTGCAGACTCATCAGCAAGCAGAACTATCTGTCACATTAATTTCACAAGTCAAGCAGAAAGCACTAGCTACACTAATTTCCATCTTTGGACCGTTCGTTCTGATGATTCATTTGTTCTATTTTAGAATGCTGGTTCATTGTTTGTTATAATAAACATAGTGTTTTATTTCCCAGTCATCAGCTGTAAACTCTAAGGACACTGCCTTAATGAACGCATATATGATAAACCTTGGCTAATTTGTTTACAGTTATACAACGCAATGAAATGAAGTCTCACTGTAAATTGAAACAATGCATTCTTAACTTCACTATCACTGACTGGGAGCATCATAATAAATTAAAAGAAACGTTTTCAGTGCTTTTTAATGATGTTTCCAGCTCCTTAAATTCAACTCCTATTATTGCCGGAGGAAAATAAAAGCCAAAATGAGAATAAAATGAAACTACTCCTGAAAAATCTAATGACTGTATTATAAAAATAATGGCTTACACTGGAGGTCATTGCTGGTAGTCTCATCATGGCCTTCGGAGGGTTAATGTAAATGTCATCTGGACTCCTGAGGAGATTACATTCTCTCAATCACTTTCAGATAGCCATTATTCTGTAGGTAATCTGCATTCTGACAGTCAACCGCAGATGATTTCTTTCAGAACATGCAGGATTGATATCACAAGTCTTAATCTCAACCTGAGCCCCTTGATTAGATTGTAACACCCTGTTATCCATTATGCAAAATACAGTCGAATGAACGTTGCAGCATGCTTTATACTGACTTTAAATCAGGGTGCTGATTAACACAAGACAAAGTGATCAGCTTTCCTTCCCTTAGCCCACTATGGTAGGATGTTTACACCAATTATGAGTTAAACAAATGGTTGATCTAACAGCCTACAGGTAGTTGTTGAATTGCTCAAAGAGTAGGGTTTTCACAGTCTAATGTATGAACAGTAGAAAACAAGCAGGTGGGTAAAATTTAATGGCTATAATCACTGGAGAGAAGATTCGTTTCCTCGTCTGATAGCTTTACTCATTCCAGGACAAACATGATACGTGGGTGGGTCCTTAATCAATCACTTGTCTGCCCAACACATAAAACAGGTTCCCATTTATGCAGGAGGAGAACTGCTGTTGGTGTGACCTCATTTCTTGTGAATCAAGATCATTCATCATTATTTCATCAGCCACTACACAGTCTCACTTTTCTAATTAAAGTTAAAATGAGAGTACAGAGACAGACTAGTTGCCTGCAATTCATTTGCAAGGAGCCCCTCTGCAGTTAGCACCTTTTACAAACATCAAAAAAACAGGATGACATTTAAATAATCCATAGTAATGAGTGGTCGATAGGCTTTTTGGGGAATCAATTTTGCATTTAAGAGAAATGAAACAAAATAAATCTCCAAGCTTGAATTACGGCATAGGAGGCATGGAATATAATTTTAAAAAAAAGACAGGTAACATAGTTTTGTGGCCTAATGCATTCTGTGTTAGAGAACATGTACAGTATTGTGAGACAACTGGCCTGTGTTATCATATCTGTGCAGTACCACTTCCTTATAGCACTATTTTTAATCATCACCAGCGCAACACGCGGTAAGGTTTCTCTCTGTTGCTAACACTCTCCTGTCATCACACAAAATATGAATAAAAGTTTGATTTGATTTATTTATTGTCACATGTATTTATTACAAATGAAAAGTGTTGTTTAGTGTCGCCACTCTCTGGCGCCATCTTGAAATGCAGAAAATACACCAAAACACAGAATATAGAGCCAGAAAAATAAAACGATGAAGTTCATCTTAGGGGAGGCGATGGCCTAGTGGTATTATCACTGGACTGTTAATCCAGGGACCCGGATAGCGTTCTGGGGACCCAAGTTCAAATCACGCCACAGCAAATAGTGGAACTTGAATTCAATAAAATATCTGGAATTAAGAATCCAATGATGGCCATGAATCCATTGTCAAGTGTTGGGAACAACCCATCTGGTTCACTAATGCCCTTTAAGGAAGGAAACTGCCATCCTTACCTGGTCTGGCCTACATGTGACTCCAGACCCACAGCAATGTGGTTGACTCTTAACTGCCTCCTGGGCAATTAGGGACGGGCAATAAACGCTGGCCTAGCCAGCGATGCCTTCATCCCGTGAATGAATAAAAGAAAAGAAAATACACCTATCTCGATAAAGCTGGGTGATCTTTGGAACAGCTCCTGCTTCCAAGTCAGCCACGGGCCTGGATCCGGGCTCCTCCACCCTGATGCCTCATGTCCACGCTGCTAAAAACTGTGTTTCACCGCTGCTGCTGGAACAAAGAATCACTACTCTCCGGCTCCATCTTGCCTCCACCAACGCCACACCTGCTGTGAGTTCCAACTGGACCGACCTCACCGATGCAGCCTCCGCCAATGCCACAGAGTCCTGCGCTGGAGCCGAACTTGCCACTGTCAGGCATCCAGGCCTAGTCCCGGAACCTGAAGCCTCAGGTCAGCTTGCAAGTCTGGACAAAGGGATTAAGCCTGAGACCTGCTCCTTGCTCGCTGGGAGACTGGGATGGAACTGCATCTGCCTGATCCTGGCTACTTTAGTTTTGTTTTCACAGAAGAAGACACAAGTAACTTCCCAGGGAAGCCGAATACGAAGGAGGAATTGATGGAGATTAGTATTAGTGAAGAAAAGTAGTGCTAAAGAAATTAATAGGACTGAAAGCTGATAAAGCCCCAGGGGCCTGATAATCTATATCCCAGGGTACCAAAGGAGATGGCCAAGGAAATAACGATGCATTGGTTGTCATTTTCCAAACTTCTGTAGAATCTGGAACAGTCCGGGCAGATCGGACAGAGGCAAATATAATCCCGTTGTTCAAAAAAAAGGGAGAGAGAAAACTGGGACTTACAGAATGTTTAGACTAGCATCAGTTGTCAAGAATTGCTATAATCCATTATAAAGGATGTAATTACAGGACACTTTGAAAAATACCAATAGGATTACACAAAGTCAACTTGAATCTATAAAGGAAATCATCTTTGACAAACCTTGTGGAGATTTTTAAGTATGTAATCAGTCATATAGGTGAGGACGGATCAGTGGATGTGGTGCATTACAGAAAGCTTTTGATGAAGTCCCAGACAAGAGATGAGTGTGCAAAATCAAAGCACTTGGGATTGGTGGCAATATGTTGGCTTGGATTGAGAATTGTCTAGCAAACAGGAAGCAGGAAGTAGAAATAAATGGGTCATGGAATTCAGAGGCAATTGGGGTACTGTGGGAATCAGTGCTTGAACCCCAGCTATTCAGAATATAAAGTAACAGTTTGAATGTAAGAATCAAATGTTTCTTGATCTCGTCACCAATGGGAACAGCTTTTATCCCGTATACTCTGTACAGACCCCACATGATTTTGAACTTCTGTATAACATCTCCTCTCAACTTCTCTTCTCCAGGAAAACAATCCCAACCTCTTCAATCTATCTGCGTTTCTCCTCTATTGAAGTTTATCTTTCCTGGAACCCCTCCTTATGAATCTTTACTGCCCTCTTGCTAATGCTTTTATATTTTTCTTAAAGTGTAGCATCCAGAACAAGACAGAATACTCCAGTTGAGGCCAAAACAATGTTTTATATGACTTTAAACAAAGCCTGATTGCTTTTGAATCACATGGGAAATTTTATGTGCGAACCATTGTACCAATGAATGCTGCCAAGCAGACAACCTTTTTGAGCTTTCTACCTTGGAAAAGTTGTGTCTGATTATCATTGAGCATATCTGAGACAGAGCTCGATGGATTTTTAGATCTGAAGGGAATCAAAACATATTGGGATAGTGTGGAATATGGAATTTAGATGGACAATCAGGGATGATGTTATTGAATAGCAGAGCTAAAAGGGCCAAATGACCTTTCCTCTTTCCAGTAATTTCTTATATTCTTATGATGGAGTTAATACAATTATCAAGAAGGAGAACATATTCAATGCCTTGATTATATGGTTAAAACTGTTGATTTTGAATCAAATCTGGAATTAAGCAATAAAATTCTGTCGACTTAGAAATGTAATATTTTGAAACATATGGTTGCAAGAACTGCAAATCCCAAAGTTGACTTTTGTTCATGGTCTTATTTGAGAAAACAAAGGATATTTAGCAATGTCAATTATTTAATGTTTCTATGTAATGGGGGAGAACAGAGACTGTTGGTCTCTCTAAGGCACCTGCTTAAACCACGAGAGACAAATTGTGGTATTGTTGGTTATGACACATCTGTTCCTGAACTCAGAATACAGATAGTTTACTCGCTGTTCTGCATTGCTAAGTGCCAGTTGGTGGGGATATAACCATCTTATACATTCACAGAGTGGGTGTTTCATTTTATCACTGCTGAGGGCTAATGTTACTGCTCCTGTCAGCATTGTGATAAATGATCAGCTTTTCCATATGGCCCCAATACACTACTTCATTGCTGATTTCAATAAACATGATTGGGGAGGGTTCTTTGGTTTGCTTAATGCAATATAGGTTCCCCACAAAGCACTTAAATCTATTACATTTTATGTTCCATCACAAGGATTTCATGCTCAGTCACAAGGTGGAATCTGATCTCAAACCCATCACGAGAATAGAATCTGATTCTGCAACCTCATGGAGAGACTAAAAAGCCACCTTTATCTGCCTGTCATGTGAACTGGCTCAAAACAGACAAGATTTTTTTAATTAACCAATCTATCCCCTCTTTACTCCTGATTTGGGCATCACAAGGCCAGACTATAACATACCAGGAAGCCTCCAAAGCAAAAATAAAACAAGCTTTGACTCCTTTATTCTGCCATTAGAATGGGAAAATTTGACAAAATAGAGCAGAGATCACAATTGGTGATGGTTTATCATGTGGTTTGATGTCACACTGTGAGGTTGTGTTCTTTACACACAGGTCAAGGATGGACGGTCTTCAGGTTTGACTTTGAAGTAACATTATTGCTTATTTACTCATATCAATTACTACCTTATATGGTAATCAGAGGCAGACCAGGCTCTGACCTACTGTTACATGAAGTAATAACTGATCTACCTTCTTCGTGATGTGGAGGTGCCGGTGTTGGACTGGGGTGAACAAAGACAGAAGTCACACAACAGGTTATAGCCATTTCTGCAAAAGGGTCCCGACCCGAAACGTCAACTTTTCTATTGCTCTGACGCTGCGTGGCTTGCTGTGTTCCTCCAGGTCCACACTGTGTTATCTCTGACTCCAGCATCAGCCGTTCTTACTATCTCAGGTTATAGTCCAACAGGTTTATCTGAAATCACAAGCTTTCAGAGCGCTGCTCCTTCATCAGGTGAAGAGTTCACTGAAGACTTCACCTGACGAAGTAGCAGCGCTCCAAAAACTGGCGATTTCAAATAAACCTGTTGGATTATAACTTGGTGTCCGTATGACTTCTGACTTTACCTTCTTCATGTGTTCAAGTTCATGTGATTTCTGCATTTCTTCCGGAGAGTCTCACTCTAGCATGTCTTGGAAAGTTTTCTAACACTGCCCACTCTATGGTATTTATGCTCAGTGATGTGCAGCTCTGTGACATCATCATAAGGTTGCTTCAGGGTCCTAACCCCTTACTCAACAGGTACCATTCTTACATGAACCTTACAGAGCTAACGCTGTTTGTGCAAAAGCATGAGGGACAAGTGTATTTCACATAAACATAGCAACGGTCACACTTTCTTCCCTAATGACTGTCATATTTCACACCATTTATTCCTTTTCCTACTCCAAACTTTCAACACTAAATCCGTGGATGGGAGTGGAGGCGTCTGATACTTCATCATTATCCTGTAAATTTGAGGAATTTTGCTTTAAACTCCACACCAGTTAAGGTGACCTCATAATCACGCCAAAATATGAATCAATCCTATTCTGGCATATACTTCTCAGACTTCCACTAAATTTTCTATGGTAGGATGAGAGATCTCACTAGACCTTGCAGCAATAAGCCCTCCTGAAAACTTGATGCAGCTGGGACAAATTTGAAAAAAAGATGAGATTCAGCCCAACATATCTCATGGAATAATTTGATGAGCAGAATGGGGATTTTACTAAAGCCCTGGCCAAAATTATCCCTTAACCAACACCATCACATGTAAATTAACTGATAGTCTGTCTTATTTCCTTTTATTCCAGTTTTACTCCAGTTTATAAAATATTCATTGACTATGAAGCACTTTATTACACAATAGCAGACTTTTTATGATGTTTCAACTTGGTCCTGTATTTATCAACATGTTTCACGTTGGGACTGTTGGGCCCTGGGTGCATTGCTTGGCCTAGTGATTGGTTCATGGCCAACTTTGGCCACAAACCCAGAAACGTACACGAGCTACTGCATCAAACTGGAGGAGCAAGAGGACCCAGAAAAGCTGCATCCTCTTACATTGTCAGGAAATGACCAGTTTGGTGGGAGCGTAAATCATCCAGGCATCTTGGATGGAGCCCAAACCAATACGGCAAATCACTTGAACCATATATACTCACACCACACACCTTACTGGTCCCTCAGCTTCTGACCTTTAGGGGTAGAATGGTCACTGTCTTCAATGACCATGTTAACATTACTGTTAAATTATCAAACAGCATTAATAAGCATTCTTGCAAACATCTGTCATTGGTCTATTGCAATCATTGGAATTGTCCTTACTTTTATCATATTCACAATAAGTGAGAATATACTATGCAAAATTTACCAGCCCAGCTGATCTATGCCAGCACTTTTCCTCTTTGTCCTGGGAGTGTCATTAGCAAGACCAGTTTTAAAATCATAGAATCCCTACAGTGTGGAAGCAGGCCATTCAGCCCACCAAGTCCACACTGACCCTCTGAACAGCATCCCATCTAGAACTGCCCCCCTACCCTATTTCCCACAGCCAGCCCACCTAGCCTGCACATTCCTGGACGCTATGGGCAATTTAGCACGGCAAATCCACCTAAACTTGCACATCTTTGGACTTTGGGAGAGAACCAGAGCACCCAGAGGAAACTCATGCAGACACAGGGAGGATGTGCAAACTCCACACAGACAGCCAACCAAGGGTGGGATCGAACCCCGGTCTCTGGCACTGTGAGGCAGCAGTGCTAACCACTGAACCATTCATGCTGGCCTTTACCATTCCATTGCTAATTGCCCTTGAGAATGTGGTAGTAACCCACAATCTTGAGCAGCTATAATATGTGTGGTGTAGATACACCCACAATGCTGAATAGGAAAGGAGTCCCAGAATAGAGTTGTGTTAAAGGAATGGCGACATATCCCCAAGTTGAGATAGTGAGTTTTTTTTTTATTCCTTCATGGCATAAGGGCATCGCTGGCTAGGCAGCATTTATTGCCCATTCTTAATTGCCCAGATGGCAGTTGAGAGTCAACCACATTGCTGTGGGTTTGGAGTCACATATAGGCCAGACCAGGTGTGGATGGCAGTTTCCTTCCCTAAAGGACATTAGTGACTTGGAAGTGACTGGATTCCAATGCAGCTGCTATCTTTGACTTCCAACGTAAATTTGGGAGATATTTTAGAAGGTGCTTTGGCAAGTTGTTGGATTGTGTTGAGCTTTTTGACTATTGTTGCAGCTGTGCTCATCCATGTAAGTGGAGAATATTCAATGGCAGCTTTAAACTTGCCTTGTCGATATTGGAAGCATTTTGAAGGAGTTAGGACTTGAGTCATTCACTGCAGAATTCCCAGACTCTGATCGTTCTTGTATGTACACGGCTGGTCTGATTACATTTCTGATCGATGGTAACTCCAAGTTGTCAATGGTAAGCAATTGAGCGAGTAACGCCGTTGAAAGTTAAATGGAGATATTCCACTAAGAAAACTTTCAGATAATTTTTTGTCCAATTTATAAGCAAAACTTTTGTATGGCATGACTTTAATCACCTTCAGAATACGTTCATGATCAGAACTCTACAGGTCAAACAAGATAAAAGAGTGTCAAATAGAGGAGAATCTTTGAGAGAAGTTATTTCGCTTTGAAGGGGAAATTTCATTCTACTGATGAGTTCCAAAATGAATGAGATGACAAAGAGTAAAATTGTCACATCAGAAATAATTTAAGAAAGTTCCTTACTTAGTTGATAAATCTTATAGGCACGTACAGTAGATGCCCTCACTGTTTGACTTCATTAGAGTCCTTTCTCTTAGTTTTATATATAAATACAAACATATAAATGGGCAATTCTCCATAACCTTTTGTAATTGGTATTCTTTTGTTGTGTACTTTTACAGAGATAAATAACCACAGTGCAAATACTTGATGCACTTGAATATTGACAATGTAGGATATTATTATGCATGGAGACTTGTTCAATTTGTCATAGATTTCCAAGCACTGGCTGGAATTCTGCAAGAAATTCTCATTCAGGTAATTTTCATAAAGTGACAGCCAAGGTTGGGAGTGCTTTAAAATGATCTTAAAGCCACATTGCTGTTCACATTCCCTCTGTGCTCTGAAAAGCAATGTCTTGGAAATACTTGAATTAGACTTGACGACTTATCAGCGTGCCCCACAGGTTGACTAGAGACACAACCTGCTTTTGCCAGTTATGCCCATCTAAATGCCATGCAACAATGCCACAGTACTTCTGCAAGATTGCATGGGACGGGTGGAATTTGATGTTTGCGGGGAATCGGGCCATCCGCTGGCTGGAGAGCTGGTGGCAACCCTTTCCAGGCATTTGATGGGAGTAGTTCCCGGTAAAGTGGCCTGTTGGCTGCTCTCATGATTGCCAAACCCTGCAAGGAAATTTCCTGCCTCCAGCTCAACAGTAATAGCAGGGCTATGGGAGTGGAGGCCATTGGCAGTACTCCAGCCAATGCAGGGAAGAATGGTCATCAGCATAAAGGAGAGCAGGGTGACTTTCTGTGGTCCTGCCATTCTGCTAGCAGTCACCACCATTGAACGCAGGATGCCTGAGAATGAGGGACCGCCACCACAAGGGTAATACCCTCTCCAGGTATTAAATTCAGTGCCATAAGCACATTGCATTGACAAAAGACCTCCCTTAACATTATCTGTGTGAAATGCTGGAGGAGAAAGGCAACACTTGTCTTGCCACTGGTATTCTTTGCAGTCTCAAAGGCTCAAAGTGCAGTTCTGATCACATGTGATATGTTGACCTACTATGAAGGAACACTGCAACTTGGACTTCAGTTTGCACACCCAGGTCCTTCTTGCTGGAGGTATTCCAGTGCCCTGTATTCACCTTCTGAAACTGTACCAACTGCACCATCTCACTGGGGAGCTCATCTGTAGAAATACAAATGAATCCGCATGATTAGATTGCACACTGGACTGTACAGTGTTAACAGGAAATAATGCGGTGAGTCATTAGTTGACTTTACCGCATAGTAAATAAATGACCAGTCATTATACACACTTTATAATGAGAATATCCATTTTTAGTCAAAAGCAACACAGAACTTAGATCATAACTTACCAACTCTTGGAGTTGTCTTCAAGGTGTGGGTAATATCATTGCGATGCTGTAAATTGATTATCTGGGCAATAGTTTTCTCCAGGCTTGTTAGGAATTTCCTTGGTGACCTTTTGGAGTTCAATGCTGTAGACCTGATCTTTCTGATTAGGTAAAGTCATTGATTCCCTCTCAATAATCAATAGCATTTCCACTCCTTAGAGCATTGGTTTAGTCCTTTGGTAATACTGACCCATGTCTTAGCATCTGCCAAGGATAGAATGGCTTTCTGTCTTGGAAAAAGATTGTTTTTCTGGATTGAATTACTGGGGGATAAAGTTCTCCTTTGCTGAAGCATGATCTCACGTATCATTTTCTCATACTAAGTCAGATCATTTTATGCAGGTCAACTGGCTCACTTACACGGATAAAAATATCAAATTTGTATAAATAAACCAACACTTGTTCAGAAGGTTACTATTTCCGCCGATTGTATGTTGAAGTCCAGAGTAACCACAACTGCGTTCGACGATCATAAATATGCAAAATGTTATGTTAATCTGTTTGAAGTGTCTAACAGATGAAAATAATTTCCCATGGTCTGCAATAGTCTTAAAAGTACAAGTTAATGGAAGAGATACGGAGGAACATACTTGCTGACTCATTTGTATGCTAAAAGGTAAAGTTGTCACCGTCCCTAGGCTCTCAGGTGGTTTAACCTGAAGATCATCACATCTCAAGCAAGGGAGGGCATTGAGAAGGAGAGTCCTTCATGTTAATCTCAGCTGCTGCAGCAGGATTTGAAGCCATATTGTTGATATTACTCTACATTGCAAACTAGCCACCCCGCCAACACAGTTAACCAACACCTGATAGGTAATCTGCATCCATATGTTATAACATGAATAATCAAAGGAGTTTTGGTGGTTTGGCAATCTAGTGCACAGTACATGACAGTAACTATGGCTAATGCAGTGGGCAATTGAAAATAGCTGCAGTGAAAATTAAGTACCCAAAGTACCTCAATAATAAAGTTTGGTAATTGAAATCGATATCAGATTTGATTCAAAGACAAGAATAGAAATTGCTGGAAAAGCTCAGCAGGTCTGGCGGCACCTGTGGAGAGAATCAGAGTTAACGTTTTGGGTCAAGTTCTGAGGAAGGGTCATTAGATCCTGAAACGTTAACTCTGATTCTCTCCACAGACGCTGCCAGACTTGCTGAGCTTTTCCAGCAATTTCTATTTTTGTCTCTGATTTACAGCATTCACAATTCTTTCGGTTTATTCAGATTTGATACATTTTTATCATTATGAATATTTGTCAGCTTTCCATTGATGTTCTTAGTCTTCAGCTCTTTAACAAGCCCAGAACCAGCCTCTATGTATATACAAGGTTCTTTCAAGCTCCCCAGTTCACAGCTGAACTTCACGGAAGACAACTATTGTAAATCAATAAGCAGAAAGAATAGTCCTGCAGCATAGCAACAATAAATGTAAACACTCTCAATGACAGGGTATATTATGTGCATGCACACGCAACATGAGTCACGGGACAAAGAAACAACAAACAGGGCCAGACATCTGATTGTGTCCACTTAATTTCCAGTTAAATAAATTTCATTCATATCGCAGTTTTTTAGTAACAGATAAACTCAGCAGACCTGGGCTGGTTTTGGCTATGGATTTGGAATCTGAACAACCACAGTACTTTCCAGTGACTACAGCTGGTAGCTTCATTGTCCACATTCTTCTGCTTAAAATGCCCATGATGTCCACAACCTGGACTCTCACTTCATCAAGTGAATGTATACATTTTATATTGTGGTAGCTTTTGTGACAGCTTTAGGAAACTGGGCTATGCAAAGACGGAACTACAGTTTCTCCTACCTTGGGTAAATACAGGGGCGAGTTTTGAACATAAGCTAAAATCAGCAGCTCTGTGCGAAGAGAGAGGGAGAATAAAGTCAACAGGAGGTTAAGTGTTGTCATAGTTATTGCCAAGCATTATTATTAAGACCATATGATATAGGAGCAGAGGCAGACCATTCAGCCTATTGAATCTGCTCAGCCATTCTATGAGATCATGGCTCAACTCCATTTTCCTGCCTTTTCCCCATAACTCTTGATTCCCTTTACTGATTAAAAATCCATCTACTCCAGCCTTGAATATAATTAATTCCCCAGACTCTGCAGGCCTCTACGGTAAAGAATTCCACAGATTCAATTCGGTGGGAGAACATCTGACTTATGAATGCTTGTACTTATGAACACAGCCTCATACAGGAAGTGTAATTTCAATGACCTGTCATTTCCTGTACTTAGAAACAGCTCCTTTACTTGCCCTGAGATAGTAGGAACTGCTGATGCTGAAGTCTGAGATAACAAGGTGTAGAGCTGGAGGAACATAGCAGGCCGGGCAGCATCAGAGGAGCAGGAAAGCTGACGGCTTTCTGCTCCTATGATGCTGCTTGGCCTGCTGTGTTCATCCAGCTCTGCACCTTGTTGTCTCGGATTCTCCAGCATCTGCAGTTCCTGCTATCTCAGACCCAAAACGTTAGCTTTCCTGCTCCTCTGATGCTGCCTAGCCTGCTGTATCCTTTACTTGCCCTGCTTTGTTTCTGACTTGTATACAAACCAATTTGTGAACGGACTCCAAATTAGAACCTGTTCATAACCTGGGGACTGCCTGTATCCTCAGAGAGAAGAAACCCCTCCTTATCTCTGTCTTCAATGTGAAACCTCTTAATCTGAGATCATGCACTTTGGTTCTAAACTCTCCCACAAGGGGAATCCACATCAATCCTGCCAATCCTCTCAGACTGCCAGTTTATACATGCACTTCCATATACAGAAGTGCACTTGGAGATTTGTCTGTAAGATAATGAAGATCCTGCAGCTGGCTCTTGTGGAAATTTACACAGTGCATGGCTTCACTGATAAATGACCTGAGACTGACATAATAAGCCTCACTGTCACTTATGAAACTGCCCACATTATTAATATCAATGGAGATGTAGCCTTTGGTCTACCTGTCCAATATCAGCTCCTCTAGCTTGTGCAGATCACACGCAATATATTCCAAAGCCATGTCAGTGATGCGTGGACACCACGAGAGGTCCAAGCTGCGCAGTTTGCGTAAGTTCTCCGCCACCAGCTCCACGCCGTCGTCGGTGACCTTGGAGCAGCCGGAGAGGCTGAGGGCGGTGAGGTTGGGCAGACTGTGCACCATGTTCACCACGCCGTGATTGGTGATCTCCCAGCAGGAGTTCAGGCGCAGCGTGTGCGTGCTGTACCCTTGCTTGGCGGTGAAATAGGCCATGGCTGTGTCCGTCACATGGTAGGCCTGTAAATTCAGCTCGGTCAGGTTGGGCAGCAGCTGCGAAATGGCGGCGATGGCGTCGTCGGCTACGTTGATGCAGTCGCTGACACTCAGGGAGGTAATCCGTGCGTTAAGGCTCGACCACAGGCCTGCTTCTGTGAAATCATTGCAACCTGACAGCTCCAAATGGGCCAGCCCCTGCATCTGCTCCAACATAACCTAGGAAACAGAGAGCAAAGAGAATGTATAAAACACTGCAGCTTCCATTCCTTAACCACACATCCGTAATCACTTTAAATTGGCAACACATCTCTTATTTAGTGAGACAAAGAACTGAATTGCAGCTCCCCTCTCCCACTCCACCAACATCCCCCCCATCAGCAGACAAGGAATTACACAGAGCCCCCAGGAGGAAAGCAAACATGAGAAGATTTTTAAACAAAATTATTTATTTTCTTTCCAAAGCAAATCTTTTCCTGGTGACCTTGAATCCAGTCCATCATGATTCACAGGGCAAACCTCCGGGCCAACATTAGGACATCTGGATTTCTGTCTCAAGTAGCTCTGACATGATCATACTCAACACAGTTATTTTATCATTTAATGTCAAATATAGAACAATGAGGCCTGCAATTTATACAGATGGAATACAAGAGGTTAGGTAATGCCTGACCTTTGGTCTCAGTGGTTAATAGTTTGAATTTCATTCAAACGCAGGGCCTGTGTTTCATATTTTAATATTCTAACCAGTTAGTGGGGGCAGTCTAATCAATGTTCACTAGATGGTTTGTCATGGGACCTGTACTGTGCTTAAAAACCTGTGGGATGTGAATCATATCCAATAATTGGGCTGACCTAAAATAATATATTGAATTGCAGATGTTGCAGATCTGAAACAAAGAAAAAGACAGAAATTGCTGGAGAAACTCAGCAGTTCTGGCAGCATCGGTGGAGAGAGAAACTGAGTTAACGTTTCAAGTCCAGCGATGCTTCTTCATAGCTGTAATCGGCTGGCAGTTGTTGAAAACTGCACTGCTGTGGGATCTAAGATTGTTCTACCAGACTAGAAATAATCAGATGTTGAACAAAAGGCACCTTGTGATGGTGCTATTCGTGTGTCACTGCACTTTCAATGCAAAATCTCATCTTCATGTTTTATGAAGCCTGTATAAGAGGTTTTGTTTTGTCAGCAGTCGGCATTTTTCAGTCTGTGTCAGCTTTCGTGAAGCACCTGGTCCAACCTTTGCCAAGGTTCAAGGTGTCTGTTTACATAGGTTACACTACTTATAAAATCCCTACAGTGTGGAAGCAGGCCATTCAGCCCTTTGAGTCCACACCCACCTTCCAAAGAACATCCCACCCAGACCCACTGCCCTACCATATCCCTGCATGCCCCGTAGCTAATCCACCTAACCTGCACATCTTTGGACTGTGGTAGGAAACCAGAGCACCCAATGGAAACCTACGCAGATACGGGGAAAATGTGCAAAATCCACACAGACAGTCGCTCAACGCTGGAATCAAACTCAGGTCGCTGGTGCTGTGAGGCAACAGTGCTAAGCACTGAGGCACCATGCTGCCCTTTGTGGTTGCATGATATATCATGAGCTCTTGATCGATGGCAAGATGATACTTGCGTATGGTCCTAAACGTATGTGTTCCTGAAAAAATAGAAACCACCAAGGTAAGATAGTCACTGAGAAACCAAACTGAGAATTTAGAAGGATGTTCTTTACCCAAAGAATACTGAGAATGTGGAGTTCATTACTAGAGAGTGTGTTTTAGATGAATGGATGTATTGCAGGGGATGTGAGATAAGTACATGAGGGAAACAGGAAAAGAGGGATATGATAATCAAGTTAGAAAATGAATGTCTGAGAAACATAATCACTGGAATGGACAATTTCTCTGTTGTATATTCTTTGTAATTCTATATATACATCAAACTGCCTCATGTTGAACCAGGCTTGCCAGGTGGTGCCCTTCAGATGTTTATAACTAATTGTCTCTCTCTCTCTCACTGTCTCTCTCGCTTTCTGATGGAGAGAGATGCCTCTGGTCCTTTGTGTAATGTTGCTAATTTATCTCTGGCTCTTGCACTACATATTCAGATACAAAGGGTCTTGATATCATTATTTGCAATCTCCTGTTAATCTACCAATTGACAAGCATTTTCATTAGTCCCTAGGAATGCAAGTAAACAAATGTGTTTTGTTTGTCCTTTGTCATGTATACTGTCGGGTTCTTTTTTAACATTCACAGTGAGAAACTGACCAGGCAATTCCTTTCCAAGATAAATATAAAAGTAATACTGGTGAGGGTTTCAGTGTTCTCAGGAAGTAAACATGTCAATGCTTATATCATCCAGCTAAATCCCACTGCTTGTTGTTTATTCATTCATGGTATGTGAATTCACCATCTCAATCGTGGCAGGATTTGAATCCTTATCCTAAGAGCATTTCTGGATTCCTCGCAACATTACAACCATGCCACCATCTCCTGCCCTTTCCTGCAAACCCACACTATGAGGGGTAGAGAGAGAAATTTAATCCAGGGGATGAGGGTCTCTCCTGGAACCAGGGGACCTGGGAAAAGCTTTGTGCCAGTTCTTCTGGGGAAAGCCAATGCCAGGCAGACAGCTCAGTGGCTAATGATAGGATCCCATTGGGATTGAGGACCCCGGCGTTGGAAATCCCTCCCTTTGCGAGCTACAAGCCAAGGCAGCAGCCCCTATTTGCCTCCAAGGGGGCAGGAATGGTTGCCAGCAGTGGCCCAGAATTACTGAGGAACCTCTGGCCAGGTCAGCATTGTGTACAGCCCAACACCATCGCTGTAGCAAGTCCTGAGATGGCCATTTTGGGTTACATTGGCGAACAAGTAGAGCTTCCAGCAAGTGCACTTTCAGGACCCACTTTTTACTCAAACGTTACCCTGGGAAAACTCATCAAAAAGAAACAGCTGGCAGAGATTTCTTCAATTTAAACAAATTGCACCACGATTCGTATTTGCAGGATTTCACAGCAGTACATTTCCAGAGTGTATGCTTTTGGTCATTGGCTCATTTGGAAGGTTTTTGGTTTGTTTACACTGAAATGCCAGACTAGATGGAATCAACTAGCTCCACTCACTACTAAGTTGAATTTTATTTGCACAAATTGGAATATCTGCAATCCTTCCAGGAGACACTTATGATTTGAAAGGCAGAACGATAACTGTTTCTGAAATGATAGAGAAAATCTTAATAAACAGTGTCAAAAGTCAAACATTGGGCAGATTTTAATGCCATACTCCATTGCAAGTTTGGTGGCATGGAGACATTTAATCAGGTTGGTCAGAAACATAGAAGATAGGAGCAGAAGTAGGCCATTCGCCCCCATGAGGCTGCTCCATTATTCTCTATGATCATGACTGATCACTGATCTCAATACCCTAAGCTTGTCCTCCCCCAACATCCCTTTACCCCTATAGCCACAAGAACTACATCTACTTCCTTCTTGACAACACATAATGTTTTAGCCTCAACCACTTTCTGTGGTAGTGAAAAATGCAGCTTGTGATGGAGCTGTTCATGTGTCACTGCCCTTACAATGCAAACCCTCATCTTCATGTTTCATGAAGCCTGTGTATGAGGTTGTTTTTCAGCAGTCGGCTTTGCTCGGGCTGTGTCAGCTTTTGTGAAGCAGCTGGTCCAGCTTTTGCCAAGGTTCAAGGTTGTCCTGTTTACATAATTTTCGCTACTTGAGGTCGTATGATATATCATAAGCTCTTGATTGATGACAAGATGATGTTTGTGTATGGTCTGAACTGGATGTGTTTCTGCAAAAGCAGGAACCGTCAAGGTAAAATAGTCACTGAGAAACCAAGCTGAGGATTTAGAAGAATCTTCTTTATCCAAAGAATACTGAAAGTGTGGAGCTCATTACTACAGAGTGTGTTTTAGAAAAATGGATGAATTGCAGGGAATATGAAGTGAGTATATGAGGGAAACAGGGAAAAAGGGCTATAATTATCAAGTTATAAAATGAATGACTGAGAAACTCAATTGCTGGAATGGACAATTTCTCTGTTGTATGTTCTTTGTAATTCTATATATAGGTCTAGCTGTCTCACCTTGACCCAGGTATACCAAGTGGTGCCCCTCAGATATTTATAACCAATTCTCTCTCTCTCTCTCTCTTGCTTTCTGATGGAGAGAGATGCCTCTGGTCCTTTGTGTAATGTTAATATATCTTTGGCTCTCTCACTATGCATTCAGATAGAAAGGGTTTTGATATCATTATTTGCAATCTCCTGTTAATCTACCAATCAACAAGCTTTGTCATTAGTCCCGAGGAATGCAAGTAAACAAATGTGCTTTGTTGGTCCTTTGTCATGTATACTGTCGGGTTTTTTTTTAACATTCACAGTGAGAAACTGACCAGGCAATTCCTTTCCAAGATAAATATAAAAGTAATACTGGTGAGGGTTTCAGTGTTCTCAGGAAGTAAACATGTCAATGCTTATATCATCCAGCTAAATCCCACTGCTTATTGTTTATTCATTCATGGTATGTAGCCATCACTGGTTAGAGCAGCATTTATTGCTCATCCCTAATTGCCCAAACAGCAGTTAGGAGTCAATCCCATTGCTGTGGGTCTGGAGTCACATATAGGCCAGACCTGGTAAGGACGGCAGATTTCCAACTCTTAACAACATTAGTGAACCAGATGGGTTTTTATAACAAATGTCAATGGTAGCACGATTACCATTAGATTACATTTTTAAAAAATACTGAAATCAAGTTTCACCATCTGCACAGTGGTATGCAAATCCATGTCCTCAGCTTGGGAATCTGAATTATGAATCTCATGACATCACAACCCACTGTGTGCATCTTTTTGCATACCCATTGCAGAAGAAGATGGGCTCCAGCAGTTAGAAAAAAGCGAGCACTGTTTCTGTAACTACCCCCATCCTCAAGATAAAAGATCACTCTGATTTTATTGAATGGTGAAGCAGGCTTGAGTGGTTGTATTGTCCACTCCTTCTCTTTCCTACATTCTTGTGAGCTATCTGCCCCGACTTCTTGACACTTTAAATTGCTCAGTCGTTGTTGGCCATGCATTCAGCTGCCAAGGCCTCAAGCTTGGGGATTCCCTCCCTAAACCTTTCCACCTCTACCCGAATTCCAAGATCCCACAGCCTCCCACAGACTCCACCCTTTCCCCACACATAGTGTTCCCAATATCACTCCCATATTCCACCCTCTCCAGACCACCAGCTGCAGTGATTAAATTGAGGTCAGTCAGCTGGATCTTATAGAATATGAGTTCCCTGTTGGAGTTGTTAATCTGGTCCAATCAGGGAGCCGTGGCTGACAGATAGGAACAGGAGTGTCAGAGCTTCTGTTCACTCCGAGAGCTGGCTCTGGGGGAGTTAGATCAGTGTTAAGGACTCTCCACGTGTAAACAAAGGGTGACTTGGCAACAGAGTACTGACCTCTGTGGAGTTATTTCACACCACTCCTCCTGTGACCCTATTTTCCATCTGCTCTACCTCCCCTCTAAACTTAAGTTTAAAGTTAACTTAAGTTAAACTGTAGTTTAAATTGCCAAATAAAGTTGCATGGTTTTTTTAGTGTTGTGATTCAAAATTTCAGAACATTTGTGTTTGTAAACAATTCTGCAAATGTCCTACATGTTGCAATTAGTTCATTTGGGATTCAAGATTTTAATGTAGGTTTATTTCATTCACTGATAATGAACAACAGATTACTGTTCATTGGATGGTCATACAAACAATAATCCTCATGCCAACATCAACACAAAACAGCACAGAGTACTTTAAAAGCAAGCAAATAAGATCCAAACTGAATAATAAAACCCAACACAATATAAATGTACGACAGATATATATTTCAAATAGACTACATGCTGAATTGAGAAGGATCTGTTACAATGAATTGTGTTTGTATTGAAGAAGATGTTTGAATGAGAATGATCTGCACAGGAGGAAAGAGTAAAGGAGAAAGTATTCTATTTTTGGTATAAAGGATGATGCTTTTGGCATTATATAGATATCAGCAGTTGTTCAAAATGAAAGTGTGACAGGAAAAGATTGTATCTGCATATAACTGGTGGAGCAAAACTGCACATTGTGTATTATGAAAATGAATGGGAGTGTGGGACTTTCTAATAGAATTTAATGTAACAGAGTTGAATGAGGAATAGGTTGGTCATTCGGAGATCTGTGCTTATTTCGGATCCATGAATCATACCCAGCTGTAACCTTTGAACTGTGCTCTGTTCAAGTAACAGTCAGAAAGCTTAAGGGTTAGTTTACAATTTATGTATAAAAGGTAGCATTTTATTTTGCATATTTAAGCTTCATATTTGAGTAATATATATTTGTTAATTTTAAATTGCATCAATTTATGAATGTATTTGAAATTCATAAGTAACTGAAGTAGTACATACTTTTACGGATAAGTCTGTGATTGGGTATAATTCTGCTGCTGATGATCCATAGCGCCTCATGAATGCCCAGTGTTGAGTTGCTAAATCTATTCCAATTCTATTCCATTTTGCGTGGTAGTGCCCCACAACGTAAGACTCTGATTGGATTCCCTCAAAGTCCACGATCAAGAGTGGCTCAGCAGCATCACTACTGACTGAGCAGGTCAAGGCCTAAAGGACATATTAACAATTGAAGCTTATTGCAACTGCTTCAAGCTTATCTTTGTCTCTGTTGTGCTGGGCTCTTTTCTGAGTGAGGATGGGGATATTTGTGGAGGCTCCTCCTCCAGGAAGTTGTTCAACTCTCCACCACTGTTTTTGAATGATGAGGCAGGATTGAAGAGCTTAGATCTGATCCTTTGGTTGTGGAATCTCTTAGGTCTGTCTATCATCTGATACCTACATTCCCCCATCTAGGAAGGCACTGGGCATCTCGAGACTTGCTGTCGGGAAAAAACAGAAGCCAGGCAGAAACAGCGACAAGGGCACGCTGCTACACCAGTGCCCCACCCGCAACTATCTTCTGCCCCAGAGCCTGCGGTAGCCACATTGGTCTGTACAGCCACCTACAGACTCACCCTGAGCTTGGAAGAGAGTCATCTTTGTCTGCAAGGGACCACTAATGATGCTGACATTCCCTCTTATTTCTCAATCCACTGAGGTGCCCTCTGAGGACTGTGAGTGGCATCGGGATTGAATTTGAACAGAGTTTGTACATTCTGTGTCCTTGCCACCCTCAGCGCTGATCAACATTGAGGAGTACTGATTCATCAGATTAAAAAAATCTTAATCATTATAATATGTATGATTGTATTTTAATTCAGTTAATGTATTACTTAATCTTGCTTGTGAAAATAGTTGACTGCCTAGTGTCACATTCCTTTTATTGTTAGTTAACAATGGATCTGATTTGACAGCAGGACTCCAGAGATCTGCTGCCTTACATCTTAGCCAGTCTTTAAGGCATTTCTTTATTAGTGTAAGTATAAAAACAACAAAGGTCAATATCCATGAGTTATCTTCCTAAAAATATACATACCCAGTGTTCAGTTAAGCTATGAGCATATTGCTGTCAAATCAGTCAGAAGGAGCGTTGCATGTATTATAAAGAGATTATGAAAAATGACAGACAGAGTCTTAACGACAGATGGTGTCAATATGTTGCACACTAGCTAAGAAAATGGTCAAGGCTGTAAAATGTCCAGCCACCAGTTCCTACGGCAGCACACCTTTTGACTTAAGAGAAGATAAAGGAAATCTGTTGTGTTTTATAGCTTATCTTCAAGATGTTTGATAACTTTACTGAAGATGTTGTCTGATGCATGGTATTGATCCCTCAGTTCCTCAGCAAACCAACTGTCCACAACTTGTTTACCTCTCAGTTAATCTGGATTATTGATTGCATATTTAACAGAGAAACGCACATCAGATAAAACAGCACAGCAACATGGCTTTCAGCACAAACTGCTGTGCTCCACTCAAACACCCTCCCATCTTTCCTCCTGTGTGTGTGTCATGGTAAGCTCATGAGTTGATCCCAAATAAGCTGACATGGTTATAGTCAACGAAACAGAAGTTTTGCAGAAGTATAAATGGAACTGGACAGACCGCCTGACATCAACTGAGGCCATGCCTAAATGAAGTGTGCCCTGGACAATATCCAGGTTTGGTCTAACAAATGCTACATCCATGCCACACAAGTGCCAGGCAATGACCATCTTCATTAAGAGAGAATCTAACCATTTCCCTTTGACATTTTATGGCATCAGTTTGAATGCTGAGTCTCCTATTATCAACACACTGAGGCTTACCATTGACCATTACAACTGAAACTAAACTGGACTAGCTACATAAATACTATGGCTACAAGAGCAGGTCAGAGGCTAGGTATCTTGCAGCAAGCAACTGACTCCCCAAAACCTATCCACTATCAACAGGGTACAAGTCAGGAATGTGATGGAACACTCCCCACTTGTCTGAATCGATGCAACTCCAGCAACACTCAAGAACTTGACACCATCCAGGGCAAAGCAACCCACTTGTTTGGCATTACATCCACAAGCATCGACTGCCTCCACCATTGATGCTCAGTGGCAGCAGTGTGTGCGATCTATAATGTTGGCTGGTGAAATTTATCAAGGCTCCTTGGACAGCACCTTCCAAATCCACGACCATTACCATCTTGAAGGGCATCAGATACATGGGAATCTGCAAGCACCACTCCAAGCCACTCACATTCTGACTTAGAAATATATCGCTGCTGCTTCAGTATCACTGGGTCAAAATCTTGGAACTCCTACTGTGCAGCATCGTCGATGTCCTTACACTAACAGGACTGCAGCAGTTAAAGAAGGCAGCTCACCACTTCCTTCTCAAGGGCAATTAGGGATGAGCAAAAAATACTGGCCAGCCAGCGACGCCCATATCTCATGAACTGATTTTATAAAACACATTTCAGAGCAACCTGAATGTTATCAATTAGGTATCTGGGTTAAGAAAAAAATTACAACCTTTTGATTATAGAGTATCAGTCAGTTTTCTCCAGACCTTTCAATCTTAGAGCTTCTCTGAATAAGAGGTCATGCTTTCTAATGCATGAAGAGACGAATGAATACACTCACAGTCACTGATGTAAAAAGAAATCTCAATACAATTAAATTGATGATACCACATATGTTACTTTTTAATGTAATTACGTGGGAATGGTCATTATGCTGACAATCACCATAGACTTGTTTTTATGTATATATTCATTCACTTTATGTGGGTATTGCTGGCTAGGCCAGTATTTATTGTCCATTGCTAACTGACCTTTAGAAGGTGGTTGTACAATTGAGCTGATGCAGTCTTTTCGGTGTAGCTACACAAAGCATTGCTATTAGAAAGAGAGTTCCAAGATTGTTGATGCTTTGAAGTACTGCATTATCACCTTGCAGTGCTAAATCCCAACACCATAAAACATAGACATTCTGAGCTTTTGCTATCTTAATCCAAGAGCCACAAACACTATTTCAGAAATCCACACACCAATATATTCACTTCTGCTTTGTTCCCTTTAGCTGATGTCAAGGAATTAAATTATGTAATCAACAAATTAGGGCTGCACTTGTCAGTGAATATTTTCTTAAGAAATGTGTAAATACTTGTTTGCAGGAACCAGCTCAGTACAAGTGCAAAGTATCAAGGAACAAACAATTCTGGAGCAAAGAGAAATTTAGATGGTCTCAAGTACGTAAAAGCTTTCATTCTGTGAGGTTTTTTTTGTTTCTTTTCTTTGTGTCTGGACTATTGATCGTAAAATGCAGTCAGCTGTGTGATTTCCATTTGTAATGTGACATTTGGGTGTTAGGACCAGGGAGTGATGTCCAGGGAGTGGCATCTGAAGTGACATCCGGCAACTGGCATCTGGGATTTGATGTTTTGATGTGACATCCAGGGTGTGATGTCAGGGGAGCAACATCTTCATTCAATAAATGTGCTTTTAAATATTGCTACTAATCGATCACCTGTGACATTGCACATGGTACAGGGCATTGATGAGGTCACATCTTGAATCTTTATTTAAGGAAGGATATAAGTATATTGCAGACAGTCCAGGGGAGATTTACTAGGTTGATAACTGGAACGAAAGGCTTGTCTTACGAGCATATGTTGGACAGACTGCGTTTAATTCCTCTGGAGTTTAGAAGAGTGAGGGGTGATTTGATTGAAGTCTGTAGGATCCTGAATAGTCTTGACAAAGTGAAAGCAGAAAGGATTTTTCACTTTGTGGGTCAGTCCAGAACTAGGGGATGCTATTTATAAATTAGGGATCACTCTTGCAGCACGGAGATGAGGGGACTCTTTTCATAGTCATAGAGTCACACAGCAGGGAAACAGATCCTTCGGTCCAACCAGTCCATGCCAAACGTAATCCCAAACTAAACTAGTCTCACCTGCCTGGTCCTGGCACATATCCCTCCAAACATTTCCTATTCATGAATTTATCTAAGCTTCTTTTAAATGTTATAACTGCGCCCTCATCCACCACTTCCTCAGGAAGTTCATTCTACACGCAAACCACATTCTATGTAAAAAAATTTCCCCCTCGTGTCCTTTTTAAAATCTATTTCCTCTTACCTTAAAATGTGCCCCCAGACTTGAAAACCCCATCCTAGGGAAAAGAGACCTACCATTAAGTCCATCTGACTCCTCATGATTTTATAAACCTCTATAAAGTCACATTTCAACCTTCTAAACTCTAGTGAAAAAAGTCCCAGCCTATCCAGCCTTTCCTCACAACTCAAACCTTCCATATCCAGCAACATCCTGGTAAATCTCTTCTGAACCCTCTCCAGCTTAATAATATCCTTCCTATAACAGGGTGACCAGAACTGGACACAGTATTCCAGAAAAGGCCTCACCAATGTCCTGTACAACCTCAACATAACTTTCCAACTCCTATATTCAAACCTTAGAGAATTATTTAACTTTGGGACTTCTTGTCTCAGAAGCTGGTAGAAGCAAGGTCATTGAATATTTTTTAAGACAGAGGTGGATAGATTCTTGTTGGGCAGAGGAATCAAATGTAGATGGGAATGTGTAATTGGAAACACAAACAGGTCAGCCATGATTTTATTGAGTTGTGGAGCAGGTTTGAAGGACTGAACGATCTACTTCTGCTATTTCGTATGTTTCTACAATAAGTGAGATTAAGTGTTATTTAATAAGGACTAGAACACTACATGCTGCACATATCAGTTTATCACTATAATATGTCTGTCGGGCTACAAACACTAAATGCTCTGTTAAAGTAAGACCAGTTGAGGGCTATACATAATTTGGGTCTTGTGCCAATGTAAATTGTTGGGTCAAATTGGCATATTCCAAAATGATAGTTTTTGTTTTGTAATGCACTTTTAAATGATACACAGTCATTTACAAAGTTCTTTAAGTTTTAAACTTCTCATGCTTGTGTTCAAACACCTCCTTAGCTTCCATCTTCCTTATCTCCAAAATCAAATCCATTCCTATAAGCTCCATCACAACATAGCGATGACCCACCAATTTAATTGCTCCACCTTTGGCAGAGGCTCAGGCTCCAAGTTCCAGTGTTCCTTCCCAATTCTCTCCAACTCTCTACTCCAATTTCCTCCTTTAAGACATTTCTTCAAACCCTTCTCAAGACCAAGATCTATACCATTTATCTTAACATCTCCCTCTACAGCTCAGTGTCAAATTTTGTTTGGTAACATTCCTATAAAACACTTGGGTGTTTCATCATGTCAAATGTGCTGAATAAGTGCAGGTTGTTATTGTTGTTTCCAGACCATGAAGGAGTGTGATAACCAGGAAATCGATAGGTACATCATGAGGTTAGCTGACCTCCCTTGGCATTGCTCGTGGTGAGTCAGACAATAAATAGACTTTCTGAGTCAGGAGTAGATTTTTCTAATCAACCTTTTCAAATAGGTATATGGAGAGGATAGAAAAACTGGGGTTGCTTTCTCTGGAGCGGCAGAGGCTGAGGGGTGAAGTCTATAAAATCATGAAATGAATAGTTGGGTCGACAGTCAGAATCTTTTTCCCAGAGTTAAAATGTCTAAAACTAGGGGCCATGCATTTAAAGTGAGAGGGGGAAAAGTTCAATGGAGATGTGAGGGGCAAGTTTTTACACAGAGAGTGAAATGCACTGCCAGAGTTGGTGGTGGAGGCAGATACAATAGGGGTATTTAAGAGACTTTTAGATAGGGACATGAATATACAAGGAATGGAGGGATAGGGAACAAGGTCAGGCAGAAGGGATTAGTTTAATTTAGCTTCATGTTTGACACAACATTGTGGGTCAAAGGGCCCATTCCTGTGTTGTATTGTTCTATATTCAGAGATGTTACAGCTCACTTCTGGAGTAGGTGGTACTTGAACCTTAGTTGCCCAGTTCAGGGGTAGGGAACCCTACTGCTGTGCTACAACAGCCGTCAGGGTCAGGAGCATTATACCATAGAATGTACAGGTTATTATTCTATTGATAAAGTGTAATAGTGCAGCATTTACCAGCAAATGCTTAACTGCTGATAAGTGAATTTTGATTAAGTTCATGCAGAGTTCATCAGTTAGGCTGAAGAATGTAGCCTTTGCTCATTATGACTAATTTATAAAACCAATTAAGAGACTGCAGGCATTCAGATACTTCCATTTTCTGAAGAATATTTTTGTATACAGTGCAAATGTTTCCTTTGATTCATTATATTTTCATTTTATGTGTAACTGAGGTCTAAGTGTGCCACTTCTGTGGTGATGGTGAGAGGAAATGGATAAGTGTGATGAACCCAATCAAGATACACAAACACCATAGAAACATCTCTGCCAGCACAAAAATGTTCCCTACATTCTGACCATACCGTAGCCCATACAGGAACTTAACTGCAGGAGCTGGGGTCCCTTGTCCCTGCAGATGAACTGCATCTGACTAGAGGCAGTGAATTGTGCATCATACCCTGGGGGTGCTGTCAGAGCTAGAGAAAGTGTAGCTGCTTGCTGAATATCTTTCTGATGAGTCGAAATTCTTCATTCCACTTGGAGGGTTTGAGAATTCTTGCAGCCTTTATGTTGAACCCCACCCCAGGCCTTACCGCTGACCACAGGACACTCAGAGCGCAGAACTAGATTGCCTCTACAAAGAAGGAGAAGGTGCTGAAGGATTTCATCTCACACTCATCAGGATAAATGCAAAAATGCCAAACTTCCAACAATCGCAACAATGCATAGTATAGGAGAAAAGGGCGTTGATTGATTGACTGGGTGAGATGTCACCTCGACAACAGCAATAGGGTAAGAACTCGCAGGTAATTCGTAAAAGGCACAAATTCACCTTGATTGCAGAGAATGAGTCCCTGAGAATGAATTTCTATGACTTATAACAAGCATAAGTGAGCCACATTACAAGCTTGCCTGATTACCTTAAATTGGTCATTTACATAGCTGTCAACACAGAGTTCAATGATATGTTCACCCGCTTATCCAAGCAGATGCAATGGTTGCCAATGATCTCTGTTACTAGCTTCACTACAGTATCTGGGCTCAGTAGTAGACTCCTTCAATAATTAAAGGCAGTTAAGAGTCAACTGCATTGCTCTGAGTCTAGACTCAAATGTAGACCCGAGCAGCTGAGGATGGTAGATATCCTTCCTTAAAGGACATTAGTGAACCAGTTGGGTTCATGGTCTCCATCACTGAGAATAATTTTCAAGTGTAGCTTCTGCTATAATGGGATTTGAACTCACTTCCACTAGAACAGAACTCCTGAGTACAAACTCCCATGATGTTACCACCGCACCACCACTCACCCTAGCTAGCTGCCAATGGTAGGTACCCATGTAACTTTGCAGACCTACCATAGGAGGGACTTGGCCAAAACAATTGTGGATGATTATTGATGATGCTCAAACCACCATCTCCCCATTTTCTCCTGACGATCCCTAGTGCAGCATTGGATTGGGTCATTCTAGTCGATTGGAGTTACTATTTCTGAGGTGTTTTAGTTCACCTGGGTCCCTGGCAGATCCTACTTATACTGCTGAACCAACATAAACACCGGAATTAAGTCAGTGCTCAGATAATTAGGCAATCCACGGCCTCACCCTTCTGTTCAATTCATTGTAAATCATCCAACCAGCACCAGGTATGGGAACTCAGGGCCATTGTCCAATAGACAGGTAGATGCAGACATTTACAGATTTGTGCATAAAAAGCACCATCATCCCCGCTGCTTTAGTTTGTGATAGTAATGTTTGAACAGGGTAGAAGGGTAAAAAAAGGGGCACTGTCACATTAGCTGCTCACAATACACTATGTCCAATCTTCCTTAGGTAATGGAGAAAAGCAATTTGTTGGGATAAAATGGACCACAAATAGGCAATCACCTATTTTGCACTGACAGTTCAAGTTATGTTAGAATGTACATCTGACCCTGCCATGCCACAACATGATAGGGGCAGGTCCACTCCAATACCTACAGAAGAAGCGGTTCCTACATTGATGCAGTAGATGCTGTTGAATACAGAAACTCTACTGTATCTCATTTATGTATATTTTTATAAACTTATATACATATGTACATATTTAATGCATTTTTTATACTTCCCACATACTGTTATTTCTAATTCCATTCATTGTTGAATTAGTCACATTTTTAGTAATCTATTTACCAAAGGTTGGATTACATGTTCTGGTAAGTAATTTACAGGGCCTCTCGTATGTTGAAGAAAGAGCTGAGAATAGTTGATATGTGTTAGTAAACTATATTATCTGCTTTTATTGTTCTGCAGCTGGCTGTTGAGAGGTGTAGGACACAGATATACTTCCTCCGGCTTTCTCGCTGTGCATTTCTTCCTAGACACCTGGCCCCAGTTAAGTGCCCCAGCTCTGCTAATCAGAAACCTTCCGATAGGACTCAGACGCATCTGCCCAGCTGCACCTGTTCGCGCTGCATCATGGTGAAGTAGATCTATAACTCCATTCTTGTGGGGAGTATGAAACTCTCAAATTTGCGTAAGGTCTGCTCAAACAATGTTGCATCTGTGCAGCAACGTTCTCCAAAACGAATCTAGTCTCCCAGCTCTGCATTGCTGAAAAACATTGAGGTCAATCATGCTTTAATAGGAGACATCAAGATTGACATATACTAACGGCTCCTAAGGTTAGAGCGTTACCAGGGCTGAGATCATTCTTGTTAAAAAGTTTTGTGTTGCATATAAAATCAATGGCTCACTGTTCCAGTTAAAGGACCGCATCAGCAACTTTAATTTCCATATTCAGAATGAAGTCATCGAGGGCAAACTGTGACATGAATTTGTAATGCGGTGACTCACAGAAAAAGGAAATATGTATTGTAGTAAATCAGTGAGCTCCAGGACAGTAGTACAAGGCACTAATTAGAAACCTTTAGAATAATTAATTGGAGTGAGATGCAACCATTCTAAGGAGTCACTTCACCATTTGTGATTACCTCACCTTTAAGTAATGAAAGAGGCTTTCTTTGGCATTTTTATCGTGTAGAATCTAAAGTTCTTCAATGGATTGGCCAGAATTTTGCAGGGTGTCAGGGTCTCACGTAAACATTAAGCCTTGGCCTGTTCCATAATATATCCAGAATTTAGAATTGGAATTATATTTTATTGTCAGGTGCACTCAAGTAGGAATAGAGGAATACAATGAAAGGTGTACAATATCGCCATTCTCTGGCGCCATTTTAATGCAAAAGCCAGAATTAAAATTGAAAAAAAAAGCCATTAAATGCTCAGCAGGACATTAATTGAGTTGAAGTGAGACTCTGTCCCCATCAGTTTGGGTTCCATCAGGACTTGGAACTATATTGCTGTTCCTTCTGTGTCACTGGATCGAAATCCTGGATCATTAGAGAGAGAAAGAGAGAGAGAGATGACTGGCGGTGGTTTAACCTGTGGGTCACTGCACCTCAGACAAGGGGAGATGTTGAAAAGGAGGATCCTCATGATAACCTCAGCCAGTGCAGGAATTGAACCCACTCTGTATGGCATCGCTCTGCATTATAAACCAACCATCCAGCCAACTGACCCTCTTATTTGGAGGTCTAATATTCATATTAAGGCTATAATGTGGAGGTGCCAGTCTCGGACTGGTGTGGACAAAGTCAGAAGTCACATGACACTCGCTTATACCCTTCACCAGACGAAGGGGCAACGCTCAGAAAGCTTGTGATTTCAAATAAACCTGTTGGACTATAACCTGGTATCGTGTGATTTCTGACGTTGTCCATATTAAGGCTGATCTGGTGGTTAGCATCCCAACATCGGGTTCAGAAGTCCCAGGTTGCAAGCCCCTCCCAGGAATTTTAGAAGCAAGCAAGGTCCCCTTACATAAGCGGCCAAACAGGTTGAGTATCAAACCTGAAATTCCTTTCAATACACACCAGTTCATGGGGTGAGGAGTGCCAGTGGAAAGGGTGAGTGATGGCCAGAAATAACCACTGTTCCGCTACCACCATCCATAGCTTCACAGGACAACATGCAGGTAAAAACGTATGTTGCCACAGCAACCCGAACTTGATCTCCCTGACTGAACCCATACTGCATCAAAGCCAATGTTCAATTTACGTGGGTGGCTGTCAGTTGAATTTCTTCCCCTGACAGGCCTCACTCAGGATCAATGTTCAGGGCCACACGGGGAAATTTCAGCTCATTGGCTTCCACTTCGGGAAGCTTCTGCTGCAGACAGACCTTCGAAGTCCATGCAGAAGAAAAAATAGTTAGAGGGAACGTTGTTCAAGATGACTACATTATCACATTGCTGTAATGGAATTACCAACCTACATACCTGGGCTTAAAAAAAACATAGAAGGCAGTTTTCAACAGTATACTCATCTTGAAACTTCACTGCCTCGCCTAAATGTTCTGACAGATCCTGTAGGCAGATTTGAGTTTAATTAACATATTCTCCAAGGACATGGCTGGGGATGACTTTTCGCTGGATTGCACTGATCGCTTTTACTGTGACTCACCCTAGACTGGCCAAACAAGCGCAAAAGATCAGGAAGTTTCAAAAGCATCTCACGTCCAGTGGAAAAAAAAATCACGTTTCTGCAATCTTTTGCAATAGTCTACAAAACAATCTCTGGAGACAAGTTCTGCCCACATATCGGGTCAGGGTCCCACATATGAGTTGTCAAGGGGACTGAATATTAAACCAATAGAACAATTTTAATTTCAATCAATAAAACTGCAGCAAGTTACTTGTACTAAATATATGAAGGAATATTTTTAGTGCAATCATTTTTAAAATGCACTCTAAAATGGTACCCATTTGTGTTCAATAACGGAACATTTTTATGTTCAGTAATAGGTACATAATTTAAATGAATACTTGTGCAAATTAAACAACGCCCAATTTAAGCCCAAATTTCTCTGAATCGTCAACTGCTCCTAAATCTAAAAATCTCAGCCAGCAGTTATGTCTAATTTAACTTCAAGAAAATCCTTTGTGCACTCTTCACGTGATTCAAAAAGACAGTTCTTCATTTGACTAGCTGTCTTTCTTAAAAGTTCTTTCATCAAAACACAGACTTAATGCATTGCAGCTTACTATGTGTAGCTGCGAACAATTCCGCTTGGAAGAAAATTCCAAAAGAATAAAAAATGCACAATTGTCAACTCCAGAGTTACTGTTTCGGTCTCCACTGTTTCTTCATCTCCCTGCCAAAGTGCGAAGAACAAATTCTGAAAAGGGGTGACTTTGTTGTTGCATTATGTTCCTATTGGCACTGTTTTTTGAAGGGTGCTAATAGACTGAAACTTGCTGATATCACACATTGGGCTTTTCATACAGCTCTTCCAGAACTTATTGCAAAATGTTCAAATAGAAGAATAAGGAAAACATTTTGTTATTCCTTGGAATCCTCAAACCAACAGAAAATTCTCAATATACAACACCTAAATGTATACCCACTTTCACTGGAGTCTCCTTGTAAATGATGGCAATTAAGAATGATCCCTGAGGTTTTGATGTTACAACGGGTTAAGAGGTTAAAAGCAGGAGCAGATGGTTAAATGTTAATGCATCTGACATGTGCATGAGGTACCCAGTTTCATTGACTGTGGGACCTCCATTGACAAAGCTAATATTTTAAAAGTATAGTGAGAAATTAGGACTGTTGTATTTTCATTTAATATACTTATCCCTGTCGTTATCACTTGAATTTTATTTGTACAGATTTACTTACAGGCAAAACTTTGAAATATCTGCCACGAAGGATAATCGAGTCTGACAACGTGAAGGAGCTGATTTGAAATCCCAATCATACGTGTGCCTCTAACTAATAGAACATAGAACATAGAACAGTGCAGCACAGTACAGGCCCTTCGGCCCACAATGTTGTGCCGACCTATTATCCTACTAAGATCAATATAATATGAAAATAAGGATGGACTGAAGGAGAAGCCAGAGTCACTTGGGATGTGAAATCAGGACTGTTTGAGACTTGAGGCTAGGTTTGCTGACGATGTGTTCATTTTTCCCTAATGTTCAGTCTCTCACTCTCAGTCGTGATCTTTGGCATTTTGATGAAAGTTAAGGGCATAGCACCAGAATTATTGTCGTAGAGATGATTAATTCTATAGAATTTCACAGAGTCTACAGCACAGAAACAAATCATTTGGCCCAACTGATTAATGCCAGTGTCTTTGCTCCCTGCATACTACACAGTACTTCTCTTAGTCTGTCAGCACATCCTTCTCTCTCTTAATGGACTTGTCTAGCTTCACCTTAATGGATGCAATATTCCCATGATTTGATATGAACTGCATATTATAAAGCAAATTTCAATCTAAGAATTAACATTCATTTGGCCCCAAAATCACAAAAATGGTTTGATAGATTTAAGGAAAAGACATTTTAGTTATTCCATTATCAATTTTCAGCAATTTCTTCCTCCCTGTTAATCCCAAGTTCAAGAACCAGTAAACAAATCAAATAAATATATCATTTTCATTGAACAACTGAGTTGGTTGTGTTCCAGAGACAGCATTACTCATACTTTGATGTTGTGTTGCAAAGGGAAGGAATCTAGTTGCTGGAAATGCTGAAAAATGGATTGAACATTTTCAAGATAATTTAAAATAAAAATTGCAGCAACCGCACTGGCATTTTTGCTTAATCTGCACCTCCACCTATCTTAATTTTTCTTCTTTGTTCTTGCATGGAATGTGGGTTTCACTGGCAAGGCCAGCATTTGTTGCCCATCCCTAGTTGCCCTTCAGTTGATTGGTTTTCTTGGCCATTTAACGGTCAAGCACATTGCCATGGGTCTGGAGTCACATGGAGGCCAGACTGGGGAAGGATGGCTGCTTTCCTTCCCTAAATGCACTAGCAAGCCAGATGGGTTTTTTTTAAATCACAATCAATATTGGTTACATTGGCATTATTAGACTAGCTCTTAACTCCAGATTTCATTAAATTCAAATTCCATTATTTGTCATGGTAGGGTTCAAACTAATATCCCCATGACAATAAGCTAGGGCTCTGGATTACTCATCCACTGGCATGACCACAACACCATCGCCTCTCTGTATGGAAGACTATTGACCTCAATGTATGTTATATTGTTTTCATCTACTTGAACCCTCTGGGTTATTTTGAACAGATTCGTTGTCACCAATATTCCTTGCCAGGATCAGTGTAAGGTGCTGATACAATGTGGGGAAAGATATCCACACCATGTCTTCGGCAGAAGATAGGCTCAGTCTTTGCTAAACAAAGTTTATTAAATATCATTTAATAGATAGTTACATTGGATCTTAGGTACATGATGGATTCAACTGAAATTTGTTTTAATTCTTTCTTGGGACATGAGTGCTGCTGGCTGGACCCAGCATTTATTGCCCATCCCTAACTGCCCTTGAGAAGGCAGGGGTGAGCTGCCGAATTGAACCATTGCAGTCCATGTGCTGTGGGTAGATGCACAACTCCCTTAGGGAGGGAATTCCAGGATTTTGACCCAGCAACAGTGATGGAACGGCGATATATTTCCAAGTCAGGATGGTGAGTGGTTTGGAGTGGGACTTGCAGGGGGTGGTCTTCCCATGTACCTGCTGCCCTTGTCCTTCTAGCTGGTAGTAATTGTGGGTTCGGAAGCTGATGTCACAGGAATATCAAAGTTGATGTCCTGGAATTTGCCACCCACAAGGCATTGTGGGTCAACCTACAGCATGCTGACTGCAGTGGTTGAAGAAGGCAGCTCACCACCACCTTCTCAAGGGGCAATTAAGGACGGGCAATAAATACTGGCCCAGCCAGCAATGCCCATGTCCCATGAATGAATATAAAATGGACCCTTGGTGAATTCTTACATGATGTCTTGTAAACAATGCACACTGCTGCTACTGAGCATCAGTGGTGGAGGCTCTGAATGTTTGTGCATATTGTACCAATCACAGGGGTGTTGATGTCCTAATGGTATTATTGCTAGGCTGTTAATCCAGAGACCGAGGCAATGTTCTCAGGATCTGGGTTTGAATCCCACTATAGCAGATGGTAGAATTTGAATTCAATAAATAAATATCTGGAATTGAGAGACTAATGATGACCATGAATCCATTGTTGATTGTCAGGGACAAACCCATCCGGTTCACTAATGTCCTTTAGGGAAGGAAGCTCCCATCCTTACCTGGTCTGGCATACGTGTGACTCCAGTCCCACAGCAATGTGGTTGCCTTGTAACTGCCCTCTGGACAATTAGGGACAGGCAATAAACGCTGCCCTAGCCAGTGATGCCCTCATCCCGTGAATGAATAAAAAGAAAATCATGTGGGCTGCTTTGTCCTCAATGGTGTTAAGCTTCTCAAATGTTGTTGCAGTTACACTCATCCAGGCAAGTAGGAAAATTGTGGGGCTATTTGAATGCAACAGGGGAGTGGAACTAACTGGAACTCAAATTAGACAGTGCAGATTTAAGACCTGAATGATCTCCCTTTGTGCTTTTTCTGTATGATTGTATAACCTTGCATTTCTGTCATCCCATTCTAAACAGCAGTATTTCCCAAAAATGAAAGTTTTCAAAGAAAATCAAAAAAGGAAACAATAATTTCTGTTTAATGTTCCAATCACTTTTCTGTCAGTTTGCTCATAGCAATGCCCAGGAGAGTAATCTTTTATTCCTAGATATTCCAGGACATTCCTGGAGGCTAAACACAAATTTTGGAACCTTTCTGTTTTGCTTTGCATATTTTACACATTGAACACAAAAGCATGTCCAGGCTGCCTTGGACAATTCTGTCTCTAACATCCCCAGCACTAAGTTATTCTGTACATGTGCCTCAGAAGTGGGCCCATTGCCCAGTAATGTGTGGCAGAGCCGAATCCTCTTTAAAAGGTGGAGATTAGTCCCCTTACAAATCTGCTAGTTTGCCAGGAGCACACAGATTTTGTACGACACAGAGCAGCTTCTCCAGGGGAGGAAGAAACTGGCTCAGCATCCTTTAAAGTGATTCAGTCACTGAAGAGAGCAGCAACAGAATGGCTGAGCAGTAAATGTTGATCAGTGACTGCATCAAATGTCAGCTTTTGGAACATAGATAATTTGCCAAAGATTTCTTGTGCTTTTGTAAGAACAGTCTAACTTCAGGAGCTGAAAGAAATGATTAGTTTACTGCATGGAGGCAGAAAGCAAAAGCAAAAAAGTTTGAGTGAGTCTGGCACCTTGAACTTCATACATCAAGTACAGGAAAGCTGACAAAGACTACTAAGGATGGTTAGGAGTTAATCCCAAAATGCTGCCCCCAGTGTATGTGGAGGGCAGTAGCAGTGGTCAACAGCAAGACAAACAAAAGTGAAAAAGATCAAATCAATGACATTGTGATGAGGGTTTCCTCAATAAAGGGGAGCTGATGGCCTAATGGTATCATAGCTATTGTTATTATTGCTAATGGTATCATTGCCAGTGATAGCATAGCTAGTTGTATTATGGCTAGTGGTATTGTACAGATAATGTTCTGGGGACATTAATTTGAATCCTGTCACGGCAGATGATGAAATTTGAATTCAATAAAAATCTGGAATTAAGAGTCTAATGATGACCATGAATCGATTGTTGGGGCACAGACCCATCTGGTTCACCTTTAGGGAAGTTAAATGTAGGTCTGGCCTACATGTGACTCTAGATCCACAGCAATGTTGTTGACTCTTAACTGCCCTCTGGGGACTTAGGGGTGGGCAATAAATGCTGGCCTAGCCAGTGACACTCACATTATAGAGTCATAGAGTCATACAGCAGGGAAACAGACCCTTTGGTCCAACTTGTCCATAATAACCAAGTTTCCCAAACTAAACTAGCCCCATTGGCCTGTATTTGGCTCATATCCTTCTAAACCTTTCTTATTCATGTACCTATCTAAATGTCTTTTAAATGTTGTAACTGTACCTCCATCTAACACTTCTGCTGGAAGTTCATTCCACATATGAACTATCCTCTGTGTGAAAAAGTTGCCCCTCAAGTCCCTTTTAAATCTTTCTCCTCTCACCTCGAAAATATGCTCCCTAATTTTGAACTCCCCTATCCCAGGGAAAAGGCTTTTGCTATTTACCTTGTCTATGGCCTCATGATTATATAACCTCTATGAGAAAATATTCAATTCAAAGTGATAATTTGTTATCTATTCTTCTTTTGTTTTCTCTATTTCGTATCCAGAAGTCATCTTACAAACAACATCCCTTTCTCCTTCACCAAATTAACTGTGGCAACTTGTCAATTTGGTTTCCTTCTCCAAAGACTCCCAGCATCTGTAGTATTTACGCCAGGGTGGAGGAGTCCAAAACTAGAGAGCATAAGTTTAAGGTGAGAGTGGAAATTTTTAAAAGGGACCATAGGGACAGCTTTTCACGCAGAGGGTGGTAAATGTTTGGAATGAACTGCCAGAAGAAGTGTTGGAGGTGGCTACAATTACAAAATTTAAAAGGCATCCAGATGGGTACATGAATAGGAAGTGTTTAGCAGGATATGGACCAAATGCTGGTAAATGGGACTAGATTAATTCACAAGTATCTGCTTGGTATGTGTGAGTTAGACTGAAGGATCTTCTTCCATGCTATACATCTCTATAACTCTATGATAATTGTTTGTACTACGTAGAGAAGGAATTAATATGTACCTCAGCAACAGGACACCAAAAACTAGCACATTCTGCCTCAAATCTATGTTTACTTCAGACTTTGTGGCTCAGTTACTGGACGCTGCGGACCTGAAATTCTGCAGTAGTTCTACCATGCTCCTACTGATAAACCAATGGAGATAAGGGAGCTCCCAGGGGAACAACATGAACAGTAAAAGTGGCTTTTAGCTCATCTTTTCTGGAATGCCCTCTTGAGGAAACACTCAGTGGAGATTCAGGACCAACTCTCGGCAGATTCCGACCACTTCCTTCGTGGACCAATGTTAGAATTAATGCATTTCTAACCAAATGGTTGATGCCCATGAACAAAAGAGTACACGTGACAGAGCTCATACATGTACCAAGCACAACCAGCACCTCAATCTTTACACCCTCATGAAAAATGCAACACAGTCAGAACAATAAATGTAACTAGTTCCAGGAATTAATATAAGCATGTTGCGCTGTACACAGTTCTAAATTTGATTAACTGGGTGAATAATTAAAATATTTCACTGTGCAATTTTTTTGCAGAAAGCTTTCTCTTTTGGTTTGGATTAAGTATATCGCATGATGTATGGTTAGTCCATGTGAGCTTAATTAGAAAAGTGAAGCAAGACTTTTCTTGTAATTCAAAGACAGCACAATGGGTGTGTGCAACTCAATACTGCCAATGTCCTTTTCCAGCAATATAATGGCTAATGTGTATTCAGACTGGTGTACGTGCAGACTAACAGGGAAAGCAAATGGGAGTCTTGAGGCTGCGATTATTATGGATTTGAGTTGGCATTTATACAATAAAGTCACTCTTTTGAACTTTGCAATGTATTTGTAGCTCTTAACATTTTGTTTCAAGTGAATGAGACTTATAGTCTAGCCTTATTTCAGTAATACTCACCATTGCTAAAATCAGCAGTCCTCAGCATCTTTTCTGCTTTCTTTCTAGACATTTGCAGCTTCCATATTTTACCTTACTGCCATTGATAACCTCAAGTTTACCTTCATCAGCCTTAGTAGCCAGGTATTATTAATCAGTTAACTGTCCTCTGTTTTCTATTTGAATATTTTACATTCTCAAATCTTCTGTTTCTTTTTAAATGTTGTTCATCTGAAAGTGCTTCCTAGTTCGAAAAAAAGATCCAGACTCGAAATGTTAACCTTCTCTCCACTAATTCCACTGCTTCTCTTCGCTGATTCCACCTGACATGCTAGGTGTTTCCAGCAAGTTCTGTTTTTGTTTCAGATTTCCAGCATCTGGAGTTCATTGCGTTTTGTTTGTGTGATAAACTTTAGCCTAATTTTGCGTCTCTTTGACAAAAAAACACATTGAACTTCAGTGGAGATTTTCCCAGCCTAACTCTGGCTGGAAACCAGTGAGATCCCAAGAGAAAGGCACACATATACAGCACTTTCAGCTATTTCAGTTGCTTCCCTGCTGTCTCTGTTAGTTTCTTGTCAGAGATACAACCGGCTGCAACCCCTGTGGATTTTTAGGGCCAGCTTCGGGCACGTTGATGACTCCATTGGGGAACTGGCTTGGAATAAAAACAACCTTTGAGGAAGCTGGATTAACATGCAGCCAGGGGAAGTGACATGGTAATGGAAACATTTGCAGTTATTCACTTCATCTCTAACCAAGATAATTCAGATCCTTGGAACAAAAAAGCAGAGATGATTTGTCTTAAAGCAGACTTGGTCAAACAGGATTTCTCTCCAGCCGTAGTGAAATGCCTTGTTGGCCAAGTGACAGCTGAGGATTGCATGATAATAATCCAACAGGCAACTCAATGATACAATCACAACCCTGGGATCTCCCTGTTCCAGATTTATTTCTAAATCACAGGCTAAAAGTAAACCAAAGAAAAAATACGAAAACTAACTGCAGGCCATTAAGATATTTCAGAAAAAGAATCATTAGAAATTTAAGGAGGAAATAAATTTTTAACGAGTAAGGGGTTGAAGGGTTATGGAAAATGGGCAGGAAATTGGAGTTGAAGCCAAAATGAAATCAGCCATGATTGTAATAAATGGCAGAACAGACTCAAGGGGCTGAATTGCCTACTCCTGCTCCTAGTTCTTATGAGAAGCTACCGAACTGAGTCCATCTGGTCTAGTCTAAGTCTGTCCACGTCATTCATGTTGAGAACGGGAGCATTCTGATTATGTTACTGAGCTAGTAAAGACCCCAGATGATGGATCTGGGAATATGGGCTGGATTTTCCCATCCTTGTCAATGGATGTTGGGGTAAAAGGGAAAAAAAGCGGGACATCCATTGGGACAGATCTGTTCCATGTTCTGCTGGGTAAGTCCCCAGAGGCAGGAGGGGAAGAAAGTCAGGAGCGCACTCTAACATGGCAATGAACCAATTACGCCACAGAAACCACATTGTGTAGAGCTGGTAATCCTCCTGCTGTTGGGTCATTCGCTGCCATCTGTCATGCTGGCCAATTCTCTTGAGGCACCTTCCGAATGGTAGATGGGAACTACCACCGGAGTTGGACACACTGTCCAGTTATGGTTCTACCAAGACAAAAGGCCTCTACGAAATGGGTCATCCTTTCCCAGGCGTATTGCATATTTCAACTTAATATACCAGGGCAAAGGCTGTGATGGCCATAAGTACAAATCACCAATCTGCATTCATCTTGTGCAATACTGTAGACTAAACCTTGTCTTGTGGAGGAATAACCCTAAAAAACTGATGGCCTCACCTTCTGTGGGACTCTACAATCTAACATTTGCAAAAGATGTGAGAGTGCCTCATGCTGTCGCACTGTCACCAGCCACCTTCCTCAGCAGCCTTCCCTAGTGGGAGCTGCTGTCTATCAATGTTAAGAGCCCTCTGATTGGCTTCTTGCTTCTTTGGATACCTCCCACCCACTCCACTCCACCTGATAAGCTTAACTGGATGAAAGTCCAGTAGACTGCCTCATAATTAGTTCCTCGGGAACCAATGTCCCACCATGCTCACTTCCAGGTGTCTAACCTGGAATTGAGGCCAATGTTGGGACCATGACGTGAACTGGAAAATCCATCTTTGTGTTCAAATCCCACCAAGACAGCTGGAGAATTTTAATTCAATCCATTAAATACATCTGGAGTGAAATGTTAATATCATTAATAGTAATCATGAACCTACTGGTTTGTTGTACCAGTTTCCCTTTAGGGAAGTAAATCTGAGTCTTTGCCTGGTATAATCCATATGCTTACGTCAGACTCACAACAATGTAGTTGACTCTTATCCATCCTCTGAAATCACCAAGCAAATGATTCAGTTGTATTCCCACCACAATGTCAAGGATAATCAGGGATAGGCAATAAACGCTGGAATTACCAATGATGCTTACGTCCCAGATGGCAAAAAATGCATTTTTCAAGAATTCGGCCATCATATTTTCAACAAAAAATAATTTAAGTTTGAACAACTGACTCACCCTTGGTATAAAAATGGGACTACCGCTTGTCCAGGCTTGACTCAAGATCGTGTTCAGTATAAACACGACAAGATTTAATTTACAGTCTTGCACAAGATGCATGCAGACTTTGTACTTACGATCATCACAGCTTTTAGTCCTGGTACATTAAATTGAAATATGCAATACGCCTGGGAAATGATGACCCATTTTCTAACTACATTGTAAGCATTATGATACAAATATGTTCCAGCCTTTATACTATAAGAAATCTTGCAGTCAATCAAAAGTTAATTTCTAATAAGACAATTCTGGAGATTCTTAGTACTGTTGGTGACATTCTGTTCTTCAAACAGCTGCCTCCATGGATCTCGAACCACATAAACACTTCAGAGACAGTGCCATGGGTAACTACCAGACACGCCACATGCCTGAGTCAGCACAGCTTCATCAAGGGGAGGTCATGTCTGACAAATCTGTTAGAATTCTTTGAGGGGGTAATAAGCTAAATAGAACCAGTGTACGTGATCTATTTGGAGTTCCAGAAGGTGCTGCACAAGATACTGCTAAATAGGATAACAGCCCATGGTTTTAGGTCTAAGGTACTGGCATGGATCGAGGATTGACTGACTGACAGGAAGCAGAGAGTAAAAGGGTCTTTTTCAGGATGGCAACCAATCACTAGTGGAGTTAGTTTTGGGACTCCAACTATTCATGTTATACATTAATGATCTGGTTGAAAGAACTGAGGGCATGGTGGCTAAGTTTGCAGATGACACAAAGATAGGTGGAGGGACAGATTGAATTGAGGGAGCAGGAAGGCTGCAGAAGGACTTGAACAGGCTAGGAGAGTAGGCAAAGAAGTGGCAGATTGAGTATAATGTGGGAAAGTGAGCAGTTATGCACTTTGGTACAAAAATAATGGCATGGACTATTTTCTAAATGGGGAAAGGCTTTGGAAATCTGAAGCACAAATGACTTGGGAGTCCTAGTTTAGGGTTTCCCTAAGGTTAACATGTAAGCAGTTAGGAAAGAAAATACAATGTTAGTATTCATTTTGAGAGGGCTAGAACACAAGAGCAGAGATGTACTGATGAGGTTGTATAAGGCTTTAATCAGATTCCATTTGGAACATTGCGAGCAGTTTTGGGCCCTGGATGTGCGCTGGCATTGGAGGCGGTTCAGAGGAAGTTCGCAATAATGATCCCAGGGATGAAGGGCTTGTCATATGAGGAGCGGTTGAGGACTCTGGGTCTGTATTCGATGGAGTTTAGAAGGATGAGGGGGATCTGATTGAAAATTACAGAATACTGAGAGGCGTGAATAGAGTGGATGAGGAGAAGATGTTTCCATTAGTAGGAGAGACTAGGATCCAAGGCCACAAACTCAGAGTGAAGGAACGACCTTTTGGAACTGAAATGAGGAGGAATTTCTTCAGCCAGGAGAGGGGTGAATCTGTGGAACTCATTGCTGCAGAGGGCAGTGGAAGCTAAATAATTGAGTGTATTTAAGACAGAGATAGATAGGTTCTTGATTGGTAAAGGGATCAAGGGTTATGGGGAAAAGCAGAAGAATGGAGTTGAGAAACATATGATTGAATGACCATGATCAAATTGGGGTGCAGTTTCAATGGGCCAAATGGCCTAATTCTGTCCCTATATCTTATGATTTTATGGTCTTATGACTGGTTCTGGGTGGCAACACCCATAACAGCAAGGGGAGACAGTAATATTATGAAAAAGCCTCATTCAAATTTTTTTTTACTTTTCACATCTCACTGTATCCGAAACCAGCTCAATCTTGGATTGTTACACAATACATATAACTGAAGGGCCAGGCAACATCAGAGAAACAGGAAAGCTGACGCTTTGGGTCGGGACCCTCATTTCTGAAGAAGGGTCCCAACCTGAAATGTTAGCTTTCCTGCTCCTCTGATGCTGCCTGACCTGCTGTGTTCCTCCAGCTCCACACTGTGTTATCTCTGGCTCCAGCATCGGCAGTTCTTACTATCTCTGACATATATCTGAATCTGTGCAGAGCTGTGAGAGCCTGTTTACATTGACCAGTCAATTAATAAACATCTTACATGGTCTCACCACCAATAACACAACGTGAAGAAAAAGCTGGAAAAGTCACAAATGATGAGCTACATACAAGCTCATGGACAGCAGTGAAAGAGTGGATTGTGAAGTTCATTATTGGAAGCAGGTCATTCAGCCCATTGGGTTTACACCGACCTTCTGAAGAGCGCCTCACCAAGACCCACCTCCTATCCTATCCCTGTAACCTTGCATTTAATTCTTAAACACTGTCAATTTTGTCTTAATGTGTTCATAAAATATTTGCAATCCCTTACCGGGTTTTTTCCCTAACAAACAGAGTCTGATCTTCTTTGGACTTCCACTGTATTTAATAGGATTTTGATTGTAATAAAATTCGTGATATGTTCATGCATTTCACTGCTTCGTACTCCAGCTGGAGTGGCTGTTTTCAACCTCATTTCACTTAGAAGAATGATATTGATTTACTGTGTGTAAGAAGGCAATGGTTTGTTGTTGCTGTTGCTCCTGTATCAAGAATTAATATTGGAATCTATGGAACCTTTTCATTTTTGTGGCATTGAATTGCAACTCTGGAATAATGCATTCAGTGTGTTTGTGAACTGCGAGTTTTATGTTGATACAAAGCAGTTTCAGTTTCACGCTGGGCTTCATAATGTTAGTTCATAAATTCCAAGTTGAAGTTGTGAAGTGAAGGAAAAGCAGAGATTTTTCTTCAGAATTGCACTGCTCTAGTGTCAGGTTACTCTGATTCTCGACTATATAGAATCCCTACAGTGTGGAAGCAGGCCATTCAGCCCACTGAGCCTACACCAACCCTCTGGAGAGCATCCCACCCAGACCCATCACCCACCCTATCCCTGTAACCCTGCATTTCCCATGGCTAATCCACCTAGCCTGTACATCCCTAAACACTATGAGCAATTTAGCATGGCCAATCCACCCTAACTTGCACATCTTTGGGCTGTGGAAAGAACCTGGAGAAAACCCACACAGATACAAGGAGAATATGCAAACTCCACACAGACAGTAGCCCAAAGGTGGAATTGAACCCAGATCCCTGATGCTGTGAGGCAGCAGTGCTAACCACTGAACACAAGCCAGCAAACATCCATTCTCTCCACCACCAGTACTAAGTAGTAGTACTATGTACCATCTACAAGATGCAGACCAGAAATTCACCAAGGCTCCTTAGACAGTACCTTCCAAACCTACGGCCACTTCCATCAAGAAACAAAGCAGACACACTCCCAAGATCCCCTCCAAGCCACTCGACATCCTAACTTGGAAATTTTCTTTAGGTTCTTTGGCTCAAAGTCCCGGCACCCCTACTATGGACAGCACGGTAGAGATGGGACTAAATGCCAACCCAGTAATCAATGCCCACATCCAATGAATATATAAAATAATTAAAATATTTGTATAAGATACTTGTTAGACCTCAGCTGGAGTATTGTGTACAGTGTGGACACCACATTATAGGAAAGACGTGAATGCATCAGAGTTCAGAAGCAATTTACAAGGGTGGTTTCAGGAATGAGAAATTTCAAGTATGAGCTTAGAGTGAAGAAGTTGGGACTGTTCTCCTTGAAGAGAAAGTGGCTAAGAGATCTGATAGAGGTTTTTAACATAATGAGTGAGCTGGATAGAGTAGATAAGGAGGCATTTGTGAACAAGATAGATTTTTCCCAACAATCAACAATGGCTTCATGGCCATTGTTCGACTCTTAAATCTTGATTTTTACTGAATTCAAATTTCACCATCTGCCATGATGGGATTTGAACCCAGATCCCCAGAACATTATCTGGGTCTCTGGATTAATAGTCTCCAAACAGATAAATGGTATCAAAATATATTATATTATGAAACCCGATCACTTGTAATGAGGGAGCCTTGCCAGGTCAAGCCCCAGTGTCCACAAAAACTGATGACTGAGACATACTGTTCAAACTTGTGTACTTCAGCATGGAGGTCCGCTATGTTCATTATCAATTCATACAGATTTTCTTTTTACTGGCTTTTCCTCTAGGTCCCCAGGTATGAACTCTAGATTTCCCAGTACATGACATGTTACACGCACTACTGCAGTCTAGCCTCTCAACAACAATTGCATATAATGAATGAAAGTCTCTGCCTTTTAGCCAGAATAATTGTTCAGCAAACCTGTGCTGCCCCTCTAGCAGCATGTTTTTTGAAGAGCTTTGCAGAATAGCGTTACAATTGCCTCAGGCAGCTCCCTTTTGTTTCAGACCTCCCAGACTCACCCCAACCTTCACACTGTGGGTCCTATACTAGTGGATCTGGTTGCATCTGACTCCTGGCCTATTCAATATGCACCTTCTGACATTTACAAGAGAAGGCTTGTCTAAGATATCTTAAGGGGTTTACCACAGATGGACATGCTTTTTTAGGAGTTTATGAATGATCATGTTAGACACATGGAAATCTCCCTTGCATATTTCATATCTAAGTATTAATTCTTGCTGTATTACTGCAGAGGCGAAAGCAGTCCAAACCTCCATGTGGAAGATTATCATCACGGAACAGCAAAGGGAATAGCTTTTGTGTGGGTGTAAATCTATGATACACTATCAAGAGTAAAGTTCAAAAATACGAAATAGCAAATGCCAGGAATTACCTCCATGGCAACATAATTACATCCATAAAATCACTTCTGCCCACAAAATACCAAGAAAAATGAGTATGGTAATTCATAGATTACATGGAACTTTGGGTGGAGAATGTTTGGGAAGCCAACATAGTTAAAGAAAAATAAAAGAGTCAAAAATTATGCAAATATTTCAAATAATTGTCGTGGGTTAAATCGCATTTATAAAGCTGTTTTTATTTCATACGCGGACACATGTGTTTTATAGATTTTTTTAAAATGTGCTTATCGGATGTGGGTGCCATTGGCTGGGGCAGCATTTATTGGCCGTCCCTAATTGGCCTGAAGAGGATTGTGGTGAACTGTCTTCTTGACCTGTTCATCTAGTGCAGGGACACTCACAGTGCCGTTAGGGAGCGGATTCCAGGATTTTGACCCAGCAACAGTGATGTTGCTATTGGGGGAATACAGTGATGGAAATGTCACAGAATATCAGAGGGTGATGATTAGATTCTGTCTTCCCCGGCATGAATGTTACTTTCCATCTATCAACCCTAACCTGGAAGTTGCCCAGGTCTTGCCGCATGGGGACAACAACTGCTTCATATTTGACGATCACGAATGGTACTCAGCATTGGATAATCATCAGAGGACACGCCCACTTCTGACCTTATGATGGAGGGAAAGCCATTGATGAAGCAGCTGAAGATGGTTGGGACTAGGACACTACCATGAGGAACTCCTGCAGAGATGTCCTCAGGCTAAGACGATCGACCTCCAACAGCCACAACCATCTTCTTTTGTGCCAGGAACGACTCCAACCAATGGAGAGGTGTCTCCCTGATTCCCACTAACTCCAGCTTTGCCAGGGCTTCTTGATGCCACACTCAGTCAAATACTGCCTTGAATTCAAGGGTGGTCATTTTCACCTGACCTCTGGAGTTCAGCTCTTTGGTTCATGTTTTCACTAAAGCTGTAATAAGATCAAGAGCTGAGTGAAGCTGGCAGAATGCAGGCTGAGTGTCTATGAGCAAGTTAGCCTTTTGCAAATGCTACCTGATAGCACTGCCCTTCTATCCTTTTGTTTGAGAGTAGACCGAAAGTGCAGTAATTGGCCGGGTTGGATTTGTCCTGCATTTTGTACGCAGGGCGCACTTCGGCAATTTTCCACATTGTTGGGTAGATGCCAGTGTTGTGACTGTATTGAAGAAATGTAGCTAGGGGGTGTGTCAAGTTCTGTAGCAAAAGTCTTCAGGTCTATGGCTGGGATATTGTCAGGGCCCAAAGCCTTTGCATTATCCAGTGCCTTCAGCCATTTCTTGATATCACATGGAGTGAATCAACTTGGCATCTGTAATGCTGGGGACCACAGGAGGAGCCTGTGAGGAGGCTGAGGACGGATGCAAATACTTCAGCCTTGACTTTTACACTGATTAATACATCTTATGCACATGGTCCTCAAGCCAACATCCATAGTGTGGGTATATTCGTTATAGAGGTATATGTGAATATACGTTCACACCTGAATTTACAATCATATCTTGCATTCATAGATTACTTTTAATATAACTATACATGGGAACACAGAGCTTAGAAGCAGGTTAGAAGCAGGCCCTCTCCACCATGCAATGAAATCATAACTAATCTGCTTATAGTTTTAGTTTTATTTACCTTTTGTTCTCCATAACCCTTGGCGTCCTTATCCATCAAAATCTATCAATTCAGCATTGAGTAACTTTGAAGTCTCGGCCTCCAGTACCAACTGAGAAAGAAAATTCCTCATTCTACTGGCCCTTTGAGAGAAAAAATATCTCCTCACGTCAGTTTTAAAAGGGATAGCTGTAATTTTCAAACCATATTCCTTAGTTTCACCCTCCTCTATAACTGGAGACATCATTCAGACAGCCACCCTGTGCAGTTCCCTCAAGACCTCATCCCAACGTGCTACACAGGAGCTTTATCAAGAGAATGTTTGACATCAAATGGTGTACAGGGTTATCAGATCAGGTAGACAAACACTTAGGCAAAGAGATAGATATTAAGGAGCAATGGAGGGGTTTAAGAGGGAAATTCCTGAGTCCAGGTCCTTGGGATCTGGACATGTGGTCATCAGTGGTAGGGTGTTCAAGTGGAGCATGTAAACAGAAGGAAATAAAACAACATCGAGAATAGTTTCCAAGATTTGAATCCAATATTTAATACTTAAGATCTCAAATGAAGGTCATTTCAAAGGTTTTCAAGGAGGAATGTTGTATAAACTAATGGTTCTGAAAAGGTTAAAGTTCATGTTACATTGGTTCCACCAGCTCGGCGAGCATGTCTACAATCGGTTCCATCCATTCCCATTAATGTTACGTACAGTCTGTAGTGGAGACAAGGAGCTCAACTCTAGCTTTCAGAGTGGCAGATATATCTGTACCAGCTCCCTGACATCTAAGAAAGCACAAAAATGCCTCTACTCCCTCAGGAGGCTAAGGAAATTCAGTATGTCCATAAAGACTCTTAACAATTTTTATAGATGCACCATAGAAAGCACTCTATCTGGGTGCATCATGGCTTGATATGGCAACCGTTCTGCCCAGGACTGTATGAAACTACAGAGAGTTGTGAACACAGCCCAGTCCATCACACAAGCCAATCTTCCATCCACTGACTCCATTCTCACTCCTGCGGAAAGGCAACTAACATCATCAAATACCCTTCTTCTAACTTCTTCTGTTGGGCGGCAGATATAGAAACTTAAACACACGTACTAACAGATTCAAGAACAGCTTCTTCCTCACTGTTATTAGGTTTCTGAATGGATCTCTCAAATTTTAAATTTAATGTTGATCTCGCTTGATGCGCATCTTCTCTGCAGCTGTAACTTTGTATTCTTCATTCTGTTCAATTACCCTAAGCTCTTTGTATAGTATGATCTGCCTGTACTAAATGCAAAGCAAAACTTTTCACTGTTCGTAGGTACACATGCCAATAATAAATCAAATTAAAGTCATTTTATCTGGCCAAATTTAGTTGTACTTATTGCCATGATGCAATAAGCTGCCTTGTTATCTAAGAACAGAGCCTCTTCAGCAGATATTCAATGATGGCATGGCCTCTACCACTCATTACTCGACAGGCCCAACAAAAAGCAAAGACAAAGGAGGATTGGTGGGAGCAAATGATCTCAAGCAATCCTTACCAGTGCCACCTATTGGTAGATGTGGCAAGTCCACAAGATGGAAGCAGTGGTCATCTGGAAAAAGAGCACAGGGAACATGTTTGGTTTCAACAAGAATGCATTATGAAGGTCGGATCCCAGCTGAACTTTGAGGATGTGTAAGAGAAAATTAGTCCCTTATGGTTTTGGAGCAGCTACAGTAAAGCTGGCCTTTACATTATCAACCCATCTGGAATTGTTTTCCAAGGCCTCTGTGCAAAAATACAGTCAGCCCCAGATAATACAGGCTGAACAAAGCCCTCAAGCTTCAAATCCTGGAAGGCAGCCATCTGATTGGCTACATAGCAGGTTAGGTCTGGAGTAGGAAGCTGCAAAGAACCCAGAACAGAGCAATAAAGGCCACACAAGCTTCATCTGCTCAGTCTAGCTGAGTAACATCTGCAAACTCCAAACCATAGAGGAAAGTCAACTGAAGCTCTCGCAAATGAACCTCCACAAGGCAGGGTCAAAATTGTAATCATCAGTACAGATGGCAGAAAACATACAACGAGCAACAGCTTGCGTTTACTTAGTGCCTTTCAAGTAGTAAGGTGACCCAAAACTCTTAAGCACTGGGATTGTAGTGGGTGACAGAAGGTACAGTCACAGTCAGCATTATGGTGCTAGGGAACACAAATCCACAAATCTGTCAGAAATTCTCTAAAAGATGGATAATAAAAAGGTAAATGAGGCAGGGGCCAGACGTAGAACAGCTGCTGATTTGAGAAGCTATGTCCCCACAGGTGGTGTAAGGGAAATACAGGAGTTATGGGAGGCTGGTGAGACTCATAGGTTGTACATCACCTGTATCCTGTACTGACCGATGTAGAACATTTCTAGAATTCTGTAAGATTTTCATTTTGTTAAAGTCACAGTTTGGATAAATCATTGATAGTCTCGGTAATGTTACTGCCTATTACGACCAACAGCATAAAAACAAAGTTGCTGGAAAAGCTCAGCAGGTCTGGCAGCATCTGTGAAGGAGAAAACAGAGTTAACGTTTCGGGTCCGGTGACCCTTCCTCAGAACGTTCCTCAGAAACGTTAACTCTGTTTTTACCTTCACAGATGCTGCCAGACCTGCTGAGCTTTTCCAGCAACTTTGTCTTTGTTCCTGATTTACAGCATCCGCAGTTCTTGCGGTTTTTATTTAGAGGGTTAGACATGTTGGAATGAATAGTGTTTGCAGGGTCCCGAACAACGTTACTGTTTTCAGTCTGAGTCTAAATGTGCTCTGTACCTTCCACACAACAGACTACAGCCGGTTAAAAGGGGAAACACAAATTCAATTCTCTGAATCACAGAATTGTTACAATCCAGAAGGCGGCCATTCAGCTCATATGCCAATTCTATCATTGAATGCCAATCTCCTGTCATTTCCTCAAATCCCTGCACATCATTTCTATCCAAATAAACCATGCATTGCCCTTTTCAAAGCCTCAATTGAACCTGCCTCCAGTCAGTGCATTCCATACCTTAACTAAAGGTAAAGTCACCAGAGTAGAATAGGGCTGCTCTCTCATCAGAGGGACACACAACTGGTGGTGGTTTAACCAAAGGGTCACCATACCTTAAGCAAGGTGTGAAATTGAGGGGCAGGGCCTTCATGGTAACATCAGCTGGCGTAGGAATTGAACCCAGGCTGTTGGCATCAATTTATAATCGCAAATCAACCAGTCAGTCAACTGTGCTAACCACACCCCATGCTCTAATCGCACCCTCTGTGAAAAAGACTTTTTCTGACGTCACATTGTTTTGTTTACGCATTACTTTAAATCTATTCCTTCTTGGTCTTTTTGTCATATGAATGGGAACACCTTTCCCTGTCTACTCCCTCCAAATTCCAGAGCTCAGAGCCAAAGTAGCTGAAATGATTGTCACCAAGCAGTTAAAATTGGGAATGTACGCAAGACCACAATTACAATACTGCAGACATCTCAGAGGGTTGTACAACTGGAGGAGATTACAAAAACAAGGAGAGTTGAGGCCATGAAACAATTTGAATTTTGGAGGCTGGGAATGTTAGAAGCTTGAATGTAAACCAGTGTAGGTCAGTGGACACTGAGGTGGTAGAGGAAGGGAATTTGCTGTTTGTTAAGACATAGGCAGTAGAGTTTCAGATGACTTCAAGTTACAGAATGTGGAAATGCATGGGAATAGTCAAGTCTGGAGGTAGCGAAGGCACGCATGAGAGTCCCAGTAGCAGATAAGCTGGAACAGGTGACGACAAGCAATGTTCCAAAGGTAGAAATGGACAGTCCCAGTGATGGTATGAATATGAAGTTAGAAGCTCATCTTGGGATAAAATGTTACAAACAGTGTCAGGAGCTGTTGGGCGGCACAGCGGCTCTTGGCCAGTACATCTCAAGATGGGAATGGGAATTTAAAAGTGTGAGTTAATGGGAGTTGAAACAAGCAAATTAGATCCCAACCTGTTTACATGACACCCAATTCCCATTTTAACCGGCATAAGTTGTTTTGGGGAGGTGGTGTAGTATAATGGAGACATGCAGTTATGCTTAGCTACAAAGACTGGTGTATCTTTAAATAAAGCTTCTTGCCTCAAATGTAACCAGTGTAGCATGTTTATTTTGTGGTGCAAAGGTTTCTGGACTTTGTAAACTAGAAGATAAAGAAGGCAAAAAAGGGCTGAATCCATCAAGCAAGTGTCTTCCCAGCACTGCGTGAGGGTCAGGATGAGCACAGTGCGATCCCAGCTCCCTGAAACTAATCTGTAAATCATCCCAGGATCTAATTGCTAGATTTGTCAACATTAACCGCCCAGAGCCTCTAAGCTATCAAATCTGCAATATCTGACTGGCCTCCCCTTCACTTCCTTTACATCCAAACCTACAATGTCTAATTTCCCCAATATGTGCCTTCCCTCACCTTTGGTCCACTGTATGGCTGTCTATCCATCCAATGGCCAGCCATTCTCTCAGTCTGGCTGGCCGATGCCAGAAATCCATCAAAAATGCGAATCTGCCGAACCACTAAATTCAGCAGATCCCAGGGAGACTCACATGCTGAGGTTTCCTGTCTCTTAAATTCCTCACTCTACATCTTTGTTTTCTTCCTGTTATTTTTGGGCTCAATCCATTTATCTATTTGCGACTTCCTACTTCCATCTGTATGACTTACAATGACCCCTAACCTAATATCATCAGCAAATTTGGACACGTAACTCTTTATTCCTCCATCAAAGTCGTTGCCAAGGGTTTAGGACATTTGCCAGAGGCAGACACATTCTTCGTGACATCTAGCCCTGCTTTAATGATTTCTTCTCATCCAAATTTCTAACACTCACACAATGATTTGCACCATCTGCAAATTCCGCAGACAAGTTTTCCAACACTTTCAACTTGTTTATAAATAAAGATTGTGAGCTCTATGAATAACTTGATCCCAACTTGGAAGCATTACCATTATCGACAACCTTTCGCCCCGAAGTGTGCAACTACTTTATTGACCAAAGCAAAGGGATTCCCAATTCCATAAGACTCATTGTAAAAGATAAGTTATTTGAAAGTCGGCACCTTTCAAAAGCTTTTAAAAATTCAGGAATGCAACTTCAACTACAGTAATGTCACCTACTATCCAGCACATTGTCCCTGACCCCACTAACGAAGAGATATTTGCCTCCCCACCCCTATCTGCCTTTCATAGGGGTCGCTCACTCTGCAACTCCCTTGTCCGTTCCACACTCCCCACTAACCCCATCACATCGGGCACCTTTCCCTGCAACCGCAGGAGGTGCTACACCTGCCCCTACACCTCCTCCCTCACCTCCATCCGAGGCCCAAGACAAATTTTCCATATCTGACAGTGGTTCACCTGTACATCTGCCAACTTGGTCTACTGTATCTGATGCTCCCGATGTGGCCTCCTCTACAGCGGTGAGACCAAACACAGACTCAGTGACAGATTTGTGGAGTACCTACACTCTGTACCCTATAATCAATAACACCTTGCGGTTGCCAACCATTTTGACTCTCCTTCCTGCTCCCTGGGTGACACGTCCATCATGGACCTCCTCCAGTGCCACAACGATGCCACCCGCAAACTGGAGGAACAACATCTCATATTCCGCCTTGGGAGCCTACAGCCTGATGGCCTAAACATGGAATTCACCAGTTTTCGAATCACCCCAACCCCGGCCTCATTCCATGTCCAACCCTCCCTCCCATCCCTGCCTCCTCGACCTGACACTACCTGTCCATCTCCTTCCCCACCTATCTGCCCCACCCTTCTCACTGACCAAACCCCACCACTCCCTATCTGCATTCACCTATCGTCATCCCACCTGCCTCCCCCCCACCCCCACCCCTCTTCCCTCTATTTATTTCCCAGCTCCCTTCCCCCTCCCCAGTCCTGATGAAGGGTCCAGATCTGAAACATCAACTCTCCTGCTCCTCTAATGCTGCCTGACCTGCTGTGTTCCTCCTGCTCCATACTGGATCGACTACCAACCTAATACCTCACTCAGGGAGGTAAATGATGCCTGTCTTTTACAAGATACCCTGTAGAAAGCCTCTAATAGTCCCTTTGCTGACCATTGGACATATGGCTGACTCCCAATGAAACTTTCTGGCAACATTCCTATAAACAAAGTGAAATGAATTGGCGTCTAATCCTGGTTAGGACTAATTGCCTTTTCATTTTAGCACAATATCAGCCTTCTTGAAATCACAATAAGCCCTAATGAATTGTTAAAGTCAGAGGCCCAGTGAACACAGCTCTTGTCTGAGTGTCATTTCAGACCCTCTTATTCTTTCCAGTATTACATCAGAATCAAAGTGATGCTCATATCTGTATATTCTAAAAATGATTACCTATGCTTTGTTTGCCAGAGGGACGCCAGTTGTAAATGAGCTATTTAAAACCTCTGTCCTACTCTGGAAGGTCACCTGATCCATCCCTAAGAACCTTTATAGACTGCACCAGTTTGTTATAGAACATAGGACATAAAACATAGAACAGTACAGGCCCTTCGGCCCACGATGTTGTGCCGAACTTTTACCCTAATCCTAAAGTCTATCTAACCTCCACCCCTACCTTATACTATCATCCATATGCCTATCTAATAGCTGCTTAAATGCCCCTAATGAGGCCAATTCCACTAGCCATTCCGGCAATGCATTCCACGCCCCGACCACTCTCTAAGTAAAGCACCTACCTCTGACGTCTCCCCTACATCTACCTCCACTCACTTTAAAACTATGCCCCCTCGTAATAGCTACCTCCACCCTAGGAAAAAGTCTCTGGCTGTCTACTCTATCTATACCTCTGATCATTTTGAACACCTCTATCAATTCACCTCTCATCCTTCGTCGTTCCAAAGAGAAAAGCCCTAGCTCTCTTAACCTTTCCTCATAAGACCTTCCCTCCATTCCAGGCAACATCCTGGTAAATCTCCTCTGCACCTTTTCCAATGCTTCCAGGTCTTTCCTGTAATGAGGCAACCAGAGCTGGACACAATACTCCAGATGTGCCGGACCCAGGATTTTGTATAGCTGGAGCATACCTTTACGGCTCTTGAACTCAATCCCTCTATTAATGAAAGCTAACACACCATACGCCTTCTTAACAACTCTATCCACCTGGGTGGCAGCTTTCAGAGAACTGTGGACATGAACCCCAAGATCCCTCTGCTCCTCCACACTGCCAAGAATTTTTCCGTTAACCCTGTATTCTACTTTCAAGTTTTTCCTTCCAAAATGAATCACCTCACACTTTTCAGGGTTAAACTCCACCTGCCACTTCTCAGCCCAGCTCTACATCCTATCAATGTCCCTTTGTAACCCAGAACAGCCCTCCGCACTGTCCACAACGCAACCCACCTTCGTATCATCCGCGAACTTACCAACCCACCCTTCCACTCCTTCATCCAAATCATTTACAAAAATCACAAATAGAAGAGGACCCAGAACAGATCCTTGTGGTACACCACTAGTAACTGAAGATCCTTGTGGTACACCTTCTGACCTTATCACCTTCTGACTCTTAGCATAGGCAATGAGAAAGGTTCTCAATGAAAGGCTCAGAGCCTCTGAGACTCACTTTTACTCTGCAAAGGAAATTTTATTTCTAAAGAAGGGTTACCGGACTCAAAACATTAACTCACTTTCTCTATACAGGTGGTGTCAGACCTGCCACGTTTCTCCTGCACTTTCAGTTTTTGTTTCAAATTTCCAGCATCCGCAATTCTTTGTTTTAATTTTATTTAAGCTTGACTTGGCCTGGCACAAACACAATTAGACATTTGGACTTGATTTTACTGTATCTACTTTCCTTTTGAGATAGAAGACTATCTTTACAATTAGATGATTCAAAATCTTTTCCTAGGGTTTAACTGTAACATGTAGCGGGGAGGATAGGGGTAATTAATTCCATCCAACTGTAGTTTCAAGGCTCAGATAATTAAACAACACAGGGCAATTTCTCTTTAAAGTAGTTTAGATCTCATGTATTATTTCACAATTTTTTTTCGCAATTGCATAGCACCTTTAACGTAATAAAACTTATCAAGCCACTTCACAGAGCCATCAGAGTTACCGAGCCATATGAGAGTAGATTTGGTCCATCAGATTGGTTTTGAAGGAGTGTCTTAAGGAAGGAGAGAGAGATAGAGAAGTGGAAAGGAGTGAATTCAAGGACCACCGGTCAGAAATGGCATAACAACTAAAAATAGGGATGCTCGAGAGGCCGGAATCAGAAAAGCATAGATATCTCACAGGGTGGCGGTGATGGAGGAGACAACAGGAATAGGAAGGGTCATGGCTCTGGAGAGGTTTGAGAACATGGATGGGAAATTTAAAATCAAGGTATGGTTTAACTGGGCACCAATGTAGGTCAGTGAACACAGGGCAATGCCTACAGCCATACTAGTAGGAAAATGCCTGATCCCGTCCAATCTCGGAAGCTAAGCAACGTCAGTCCTAGTTAGTACTTGGATGGGCGAAAGGAAGTGCAGTAGGCTTTAAAGAGCTTCATGGAGCATTGGCCGTGTTGCTGCCTCTGGGGTAGCAGGACCAGATTCAACTCTCTGAGGGTGTGGATTACTGCAAAGGTGGGTCATGACAGGTTGATTTAAAAGAACAGTGTGATTGATAAAAGAAGCTTGGTGTAAGATCAGATACTCGCTGTAATGTTTTGGTGGCCTCAAATTTTTGGCAGGTAAGATGTGGAAGATTTGTCAGGTACCCTTACAATAGCCAACTCCAAATGTAACAAATCAAGGATCAGTAGCAGAACATCTGAGGAAACCAGTAATGTTATGGAATGGGAAATAGGCACGTTTAATCGTGGTGGTGGTGGTGGTGGGGTTGGGGGGAGAGCAGTGCGTTTGGAAGCATATCTTGGGGTCAAATACTCTGCATCACACAGCATGCAAAAGAATATGTTAAAGCTAATGCAATCAAACTATCCGACACATAACAAGAAATGAGAAATTACTATATGAATTCCACAGCATACCGTCACCCCTGTGCTCTCTGATCTGTAATGGCTCCTGCCTCACTTTTAAAATGCTAATCCCCAGTTTCAAATTCCCCATGGCCTTCCCCTCCATATTTCTGAACCACCTCCAGCCCCCAAAACCATCCAAGATCTCTGTTTCTTCAGTTCTGACCTCTTGCACATCTCTGCTTGCATTTGCTCCAACGTTGGTGCCTATGCATGTGTCCCGATTTCAGGGATTTCCTCCCTAAGCCTCTTGGCTTTTTGCCCTCTCACTCCTCCTTTAAGACGCTCCTAAAATTCTATTTCAAGCTTTAGGTCGCCAATCCCACCATCTCCTTCAGTGGCCTAGCATCAAGATCTCCTTAGTAATCGCTCCTGTGAAACACTCTTGTTGTTCGTGGTACATACCCACATGTATAAGAGGATAAACTAGCATGGATCAGACACCCAGAAGGTGACCTTAAATATCAAAATCAATCTCATACCCTGGTCAATCAAAACCTGCATGGATAAATTTGTAAACTGGTAGCTATCACCCAACCCAGTAGTTCAGTAAAAATGTAACTGGTGTTGATTTCATCTCAAACTGGTCAGCTGTTATCTCAGTAGCTGCCTCAGCTTGCTTCTCTCTTCTTCAGACACTTCCGTTAACTTATTACCCTGGGTGAAAAATCAGAGCTCGCAGTGTAGGAAAACACAAATATCCAAAAGGTAAAAGAGAAAATAAGAAAACTCAGAGAATCATTGCTAGATCTGCTGTGGATATTGGTGTAAAAGTTTTTGCATCATGAATATGGAAAGGCATAAAATAGAATTATGATAGCTAGGTCTCTTTCCATAGTCATAGGATAAATATTTGAGGAAAGCTTCACTGCAATGGAGGAAGGGCTTAATTGAAGAAAAGTTTAAAAAATTAACAGGAACGAGAGAGCAGAGGTGCAGGGTATCGAAGAGATGAATGATAATCAAAGTGTGACAGGAAGGGGTAGAAAAATAAGCAAAAGGGTGCAGCAGAAATTAGAATCTGAATGAGTAATAATGATAAAAAGTCAAAATTCTTCATCTGACTGTACACAGAATTTATAATAAGATTGATGAGTTGATGGCACAAATAGAAATAAATGAATATAACTGGATATCTATTACAAATATAGTGCTACAGAGTGACCAAGCCTGGAGACTCCATATTCAAAGGTGTTTGACATTCCAGAAGAATGGGCAAAAAAGAAAAGGGGGCTTTTTCTAAAATTTATTTATAGGACATGAGCATCACTGACGAGGCCAGCAATTATTGGCCATCCCTAATTGCCCAGAGGGCAGTTAAAAATCAAACACGTTGCTGTGGTCTGGCATCAAATATAGGCCAGGTAAGGACAGCAGTTTCCTTCCCTAAAGAGCTGCGTCTTTCCTGACAATTGGCAATGGATTTCTGGTCATCATTCAACTCTTAACTCCAGATGTTTATTAAATTCAAATTCCATCATCTGCCATGGCAGGATTCAAACCTGGGGCCCCAGAACATGACCTGTGCCTTTAGAATAACAGTCCAGCAATAATACCACAAGTCCACCACCTCCTTTACGATGGGGGGGCTTTGTTAATAAAAGAGTGTATCAATGTGGTGTTTGGTAGTCATAACAGTAAAATAGATTGTGATGTGGAATCAGTTTGGGTGGAAATAAGAATAGGAAGGGAAATTAATCAAGGATGGGAGTCAACCATAGGGTCCTGAAGAATCGCCTCTCTGTAAGACAAATTATAAATCTGGAAATAATGGAAACGTGTAAGAAGGACACTAAAATTGTCAAGGGTGATTTAAGTTGCATATTGACTGGACAAACCAGACTGGCAAGAGTAAAATGGAGTGTGAATTTGTAGAATGTACCAGGGGTTGCTTCTTGGAGCAATACTTTGCAGATCCTACCTAGGAACAAGCTATTTTAGATCTAGTAATGTGTGATGGGGTAGGATTTATAAGATGTTGCATGGTTAAGGATCTTTTAGGAGGTAGCAACCGCAATATGGTAGACTTTAAATTTAGTTTGAGGGTCAGCAACTTGGGTCTTGAACCAGTGTCCTAAACTTAAATACAGGCCATTATAGAGGCATGAAGAAAGAATTGTCTAAAAGAATAGACTAAGAGGAAGGTCAATGATAAACAGTAGCAATCATTTATCCAGATGTTTCATGATGCTAAGCAAAAAAAATATTTTTGTCAAAAAGAAGCACTGATGAGAAGGATAAACCATCTGGGCTTATCAAAGGCAGTCAAGAAGAGGATCCAACCAAAAAAAAAATGTATAAAATGGCAAAAAACTTGTGGTAGGCCAGAGGAATATGAATTCTTTTAGGAACCAGCAGTGGATAACTAAAAAGTAAACAAAGAAGGAGAAGTTGATTCTGAAAGTAAACTGGCAAGAAAAATAAAAACAAACAGTAAGAGCTTTTATGGATATATAAAAAGAAAAAGAGTAGCCAAAGTGAGTGCAGGACCCTTTAATGATGCAAATGAAGAATTAATAATGGGGAACAGGGAAATGGCAGGTAATTTAAATCAATATTTTGCATTGGCTTCACGCTGGAGGATGCTATAAATATCTGCCAAAAATGATAGATAAACAAAGTGCTAATGGGAGGAAAGATCCTATTACACTCTATTACAAGGGACGAAGTATTTGACCAACTAATGGGGAATAATAGCCTGGATCCAAGGGTTTTAAAGGAAGTTTCTGCAGAGATAGTGGAAGCAATGGTCAAAATATCCCAGAACTTATTGGATTCAGGGAGAGTTCCAGTGGATTGGAAAGCTATTAATGTGATGTCCCTATCTAAGAAGAGAGGGAGACAGAAAACAGGAAATTATAACCTAACATCTGTTATTAGGAAAATGTTAGACTTCATTATTAAGGAAGAAACAACAGGACATTTGGAAAAGTTTAATGCAATCAGAATCAACATGGTTTTGTAGAAAGGATATTATGTTCAACAATTTAGCTAAAGTTCTGTGAGCATATAGAGTTGATAAAGGGAAATTGGTAAATGTAGTACATTTGGATTTTCAGAAGTTATTCAATAAGGTGCCACATAAAACGTTAGATAGCGGTTCACAGTATTGTGAGTTAATATATTACATGGTTTGAGAATTGGTTAAAACACAGAAAGTGGGAAGTTGAGATTAATGAGTCTGTTTCAGGTTGGAAAGATGTAACTAGTTCAAAGGCCACAATTATTTGTTATCCGCTTTAATGACTTGCTGGAGGGAGCAAGGAGTAATGTATCCAAATTTGCAAAAATAATACAAAAATAGATGGGAGAGTATTTTTGCTGAGAACATAAGGATTTGATTTGATAGGCTGAATGAGTGGACAAAACTTGGCAGATCATGTTTAATTAGGAAGGTGTACCTGGCCAGAGATACACTGTACATGGGGAGAGATGCATTCAAGGTTCATAATTATCTGTACATAAAGGTGGGGACATACATACAAGAGTTCAAGACTGAACATTAAGGAGCTACACACAGAATATACAGTATGCATAAAACCAATTACTTTTTGAAGGTTCTTCTTGAAGGATTTCAAAGCTATTTTGTGGTATTTTTTATTAATTAATAGATTTTCTCCCATTTTGTGCACAGCAGTTGACCTTTCCAAATAAATGATTTAACTTTGTATTGTTGTATTATGACCTCTATAGATTTACGTTTCACACAATATCAAGCATGAGTGGGGGAAAGGAATGAGGTTGCAATTTAGTTTGATTCATTTAAAGTCATTCAATCAAATCCAACATTTGAGCAGTTTACTGAAATCATTTGAACTACAAGACTGAGCTAAAATAAACCAGTCCTGACTGGCAGTAATACATTGTTCAATGGGATATCTATCATAGTCACAGTAAAATGGAACCCATTGCAATGCTAGTCTAAGGTGACGAAATGATAATAATTTAAGCCTGAAAGATTATAATTACTGCAATGTAGATCCTTCAGATGATTCGTGGAGTGTAATGCCTAGATTAATGGAAACCTCTCTGATTAGCGTTCTCTTTTAAAAATAATTGTTGAAAATACAAATCTGAACTAATAATAGAAATTAATTTAGAACTGGACCATCAGCATTTGAGAAAGTGAAGACAGGCTAACATTTTGGGCATAGTTGCTGAATGTCTTCAGCTGGAATGTTGACCTATGCTTTCTCTTTACGCTGTCCCAGCATTTTCAGTTTAAATCATCTCTGAGATGTTTCAGCTAAGGCCTCAGTGCAAATGGTTTTATATTCACCATTTCCAGCTCCAGGATTAAATGGCAACTTTCAATTCACCAGAAGTTGGTCGTCATGATTAATAATACTATAGATACACAGTGGGGAATTCCATTTTCAGTTATGTTTCTTGCTGTTACAGTATCAATTATCCATCTCTATTTCAAAGTACTAGAGGGGGAACAAATTCTTATGTACCCTTCAAGTAACAAAGTTATAGACACTTTTTTTAAAATATAAACAGGTCTAAGATATCCTGGAGACAGTAAGGGCTGCAGATGCTGAAAGCTAGAGTCAATAAATGTGGAGGTGGAAAAGCACAGCTGGTCAGACAGTATCCGAGGAGCAGGAAAGTCAATGTTTTGGGCTGAAACCCTTTGTCAGGACTGGAGAGGGGGAGCGGGGCCCAGAAATAAATAGAGAGGGGCTTGAGGCTGGGGGGAGGCTAGGTGAGATGCAGGTGAGGGGTTATTGTGGTTGGTCAATGGGAAGTAGACAGGTGAGGTATCCATTCCACTCTCTTGCCCAACATGAGGTAGGTTTTAAAGGAGTATTGGTTTTGTAACTGTAGTCAGACAATATTGGATTTGTGACAGAGGACCTGATGAGATAGTGCATTAATGATGCAGGACTCGAGGAATTTTAGACTTGTGCCATTGGATTCAACAAATATTGAATTTGTACGATATCTGTTAGAATATTCAATTTCTAATGTATGATATGAAGCATTATAGCAACCTGAAGATCTGCAGGAGATAGGAACACCAGACTTCAGAATTCCTGAAGGATATAGAGCACGGTTTGCCAAAATGAGGGTCACCACACCAAGTGGAGTCACAGGCTGAAATTTTGGGTCACTATGGAACATTAATAGAGTGATAACAGTCACATTCCTGCCCCTCACCATCTCACTGAGGATCGCAATAATTTTCAAGTCTTGAATTGGGATTACAATTAGAAAAGGTTTGGGAAATGTTGATGTGGATGTCTAAAATGTTCTTGAATATGAAGATCAAGGCTTGTGGGAACGTTGGATTCAAGCAATGCTCCTGTACATAATAAAAAAGCAGGAGCAGTTCACTGTCTTGTTATACTTTTAAATTTTGCAGTTGAAAAATAGTACAGCCAGGATATTGTAGAGTGTGAGACAAACAGATGGAAAGTTGCCTGCTAGTCTCAAATAATACAACATTTTATTAAGCAGAAGCTGATTTACAAACACACCTGGACATTAAAATTCAGAGGTAGTGACACCAAATGAAACTTCAATTTCAAAGTAAGAGGTAATTACACAAACAATGAAGGCAAAATAAGAATCTCAAGCAAGAAATGGAAATGGCACATTACAAAAATAACAATCATTAATGATTTCAACTCAATGATCATAAAATACATTAATGAAGTGCTTTTTAAATTGCTTTTGATCCGTGTTGAATTTACTAGATCTGGGAACAGGGTTTGCAACCAAAAGTTTTCTTTCCACAGCTGTTGGTATAAAACACGATTTGCATTAATACATAATCTAGCAATTAATGAAAATCAACAAAACAGTTGCTCAATGAGAATTTTAACTTTTGCAGCATGATTAATTTTGTTCAATTTTCACGTATTGGTAAGAATTTAAATAACATGAGCAGAGATTTTTGGAACAAAGAGTTAATTTTAACTCTATACTGTCAGCGGGTTGAATTGGATGTGCAGGTTGAAGGCACAGAAATCCACTTAGAATCCCATTCCCAATGTGTCCCAACAGTCTCCAGAATATCAGAGGATCATAGGCTGTTCCTTCATTACTGAGAGAGAGAGAGAGAGACCTGAGTTAAACCTGAGTGTCACTGCATCTCAGGCGAGGGTTAAGGTTGAATCGACACCATTAGTATCACTCAGTGTCTGAAACCAATCATTGAACTAACTGCGCTAACCAACCAAATGTCACTCGTGATGCTCAGAAGCTAGAAACTAGTGTGTGCGCTGATCGATATTTTTAAATTGAGGTCCCATGATATTTTTGGGACCCTGGTGCTATTTTCTGATGACTGGAAGGAGAATTTGAAGGGGTGCTCACTTAAAGTCATTTAGATGGTTAACATCGCGGTGCTTTTTTTCAGTCAGAAATCACACGACACCAAGTTAGTAGCTCGCCAAGAGATTTCAGAGATTTGACGTCTTTGTCTTACTCTGACTAAGTTGTTTTTGCTTTTTATTTAGTCTGGATGGAGGCACAACTGGATGAAAGAAAACCATATCTGGGTTAGTTGGAAGACGGTGAGTAAGGAGCGATGCTTGGAGGTGGTCTTATCTAGCACAAGGGTCTCTGGCCAAAGGTGCTTCATACACATTTGGAGAAGCAATAAGTACAACAGGCCCGTAATCTGATGGATTATGGAACCATCTTTATCGATGGTCTTGTTAATAACTTTACCCCCTGTATTTTTTCATCTCAGGCTGCTATTTGGTGATAATACCCACTTCTTCCAGGGTGTGGCTGCATTGAGCAGAACACCAATTCCTCTTGAATGTAGGCAATCGGTTTGGTCCAACTCATCCATGCTGGCCATGTATCCCAAACTAAACTAGTTCCATTCACCTCCATCGGCCCATAACCCTCTAAACCTTTCCTATCCATGTACCTGACCAAATGTCTTTTAAATGTTGTAATCGTACCAGCCTCCACCACTTCCTCTCGCGGCCCATTCCATACATGCACCACTCTCTGTGTGAAAAAGTTGCCCCTCAGGTCCTTTTAAATCCTTCCCCTCTCATCTTACACCTATGCCCTCTAGTTTTGGACTCCCTTATTTTTTGTAAAGGACCTTTGCTATTCACCCTATCTATGGCCCTCATGATTTTATAAACCTCTATAAGGTCATCCCTCAACCTCTGGCATGATTTTGTTATAGATGATTGAACACACATCTCTCGATGCGGAAGTCCCCAGCCTGTAGTGCCTTTCTTCTGCACTCCCTACCAGCTACTCCTCCCATTATCTTCATCCCATTTTTGCAAAGTTGCTGCTGCTCAGACTGAGGACTGAGAGACGTTTATTGCCAATGATTCTTAGCTGCTTGAACCCAAGAAGGCACAGCTGCAGGTGGCAGCACTTTGACCTCTGCCAGGACAATCTGCCCCCAGCTGGCTTTCTGGTATCCCCTATTGGGTATTGATTACAGGGACGGTGCAGGGTCAAACACGCAGGCGTCCTGAGAATGAGCAATGTGTATGTCCCACTCCTGCTATGCCAATGGCTGCTCCCAAGGGGACTGGGCTCAACATCGTCACCTATCCGTGGTAAGTCATAGTACAGAAGATGAACACCTCTTGGAAGCCCCTAACCACGTGTCACATCAATGCCTCCAAAATTGGCATCAGCCCTTGCAATGTTTATCTCTCCAAATGTGGAACACTCCAACGTCTGCAAAGACAGCCACTTGAGAGTTTGCACAGATACTGCGAAGCACCCAAACACATAATGATGCTGTAAGGGTGCGAGAGCACAATCTCTGGAGGTGGCCATTCTATATGTCCTGCCCTGGAGGTGCAATCCCTTGTCAAGGACCTTCAAAATCTCTTCCAACTGTTTGAATGATGCCAGCAGTCAATGCAGAACCAAGAGAGTGCCTCACACTTCAGCAAGGTCTCTCTCAGACAGATCCTGCCACTATGATCAATCTTTGTGCTGTAGTGCTCAAGGCATCATCTTGTACTGATCACTCTAGTTCACTCGCTCATGTCAATCTCTGTGCTGTTGCTTGGGTGGAATGAGTGCATGACGGTGCGTGCTAAGGATGATTATCTTCCTCTGGGGTACCTTCTTCCTGGGTTCTGGCTGCTGAGGATGCCTAGAGGAAAGAGAAAAACGACAATATTTAGGTTAGCATTCAGAAACCACACAGTTGCAGAAGACATGGATATTCACAATGTAAGTTAATGTGTTGAAACTGATTCAATACTGCACGCACTTTTCTAAGGCTCCATTAAGAGAGGCAAGTCATAACAGAGGCCCTGTTCACCAAAATTCCTGGCATCAAAATGCCCTGGCACACACTCTGTCAGGGCCAAAGATATCAATAAATTACTGCTACAGGATTATGTAATCAATTGGTCCTACTCTAATCTTTCTCCTAAAACTTCTTCTTTTCTTCTGCAGAGAGAGAGAGGGAGAGAGGTAGTGAGAGGTCAGTGAGAAAGAGACCGCAGGGGTGAGGAATAAGAGGTGAGCAGAATGATGTGTAGCTGCATAGGGTGTAAGTTTTCAGATTGTGAAGTGGGGAAGGATTTATAGTTGGAGCTCGGGATTGTGGGTTAGCTAGGGAGGGGACGGTGTTATTCACTGTTGGTTCAAATGAAGCAAGGGTGATGTGAGTGTCTGTAAATAATGAGAGAGCATATTGCTCGGTTGGCTATAGATGGGAGTCAAGTAGCTGTCTATAGAGAGAAAGACAGAGAGAGACCCATGGAATGTCACACCTATGGATGCAATGGGAAGTTCCAACCCATCAAAGCGGGGAAAGGTCAAGTCACAACAGACTGGACTGTGATTTCTTGTGATTAAAAAGATAGTAGAGGTGATGACAACCTGCTGATCAACAGCAAGCCACCCGTGTGGATTATGTCCCAACTGCAGAGATATTTTGTATTTTTCTCTTTGAACAGGCGACACGGTGGCTCAATAATTAGCACTACTGCCTCACAGCGGCAGGGACCCGGGTTCAATCCCACCCTTGGGCAACTGTCTGTGTGGAGTTTGCACATTGTCCCCGTGTCTGCGTGGGTTTCCTCCGGGTGCTCTGGTTTCCTCCCACAGTCCAAAGATGTGCAGGCTAGGGTGGATTGGCCATGCTAAATTGCCTGTAGTGTTCAGGGGTGTGTAGATTAGAGGGATGGGTCTGGGTGGGATGCTGTGAGGGTCGGTGTGGCCTTGTTGGGCCGAAGGGCCTGTTTCTACACTGTAGGGATTCTATGAAGAATACACAAGGACGGGGGTTAAAAAGCTAGTTTCAATTTTACTGGAGTGCACTAGTGGGACTGAATGGTCTTGTATGTATCAGCTTGGGTTTGAGAGCGTTAGCATGATGTGAATGCCACAGTTAGAGAACTATCCCCTAGTCACCCTGGTGTTGAGTCAAAGAGACTCTGTTTCACCCTGAATGCTGGAATTCTGTCACGTTTGAAAGGAATCAGGATGAGAGAATCTCAACCAACCTAAAAATAAAAATCCTGAAATTGACTGTTCAACTATCAATCTTATCAGTGCATCACCACCATTCTTCGTGAACAATTCAGAGATGTTTGCATATTTTTTAAAACTTTTACCTTTTTGGACTCACCTCCTATTTCTAATCTGTAATGTGTTACCAATTCTTGTCACACTGAGTAATTAATAAACTCACTCTTCTTGTTGTTTTAAAAAAAGCCCAGTTAAATCGGGTCCTTTTAAACATAAGGTCGTTTGGGTCTGGAAGGAACACAAGAGAAGGGATGTGATTGTAAGTTAACCTTGTTGCAACCAACTGATTGGGGGGGGCACGGGGGTGTGAATAAAGAAGGGGAGTCAGTTTGTACCCTCGTCACACAGGAATTTAAGGTTTTGTGGAATCCATCAGGCACCATAACAAATTGGGAAACCTCAGGTGGGTGTAACAGCTGGATAGTGAATAATGTGATAACAAGGAGGCGAATTATTACAATTGATAGGAGAAGAGTGTGAAGGACTGCTGCCAAGTGATATGGAGAGCGCAGGGAATAAATAAAGAGTAATACTCACTCTTGTCCCTCCTGTACTGATGTACTTCCTCCAGATCCTGGGAATGACAATCTTAGAACACGTGATCACCGACTTCTCTCCTTGCAGTGTTTGGCAACATTCCTGGTATAGCTGGGGGACTTTTTCTTGGACACATATGTCCACAGAGGCTTCTGAGGACCCGAACCAGAGACGCAGTTCAAAGAAAGACCTTTCTCCAGCATCTTGGAAATGAAATTAGCCACAAGGGAAGAAAACTCTCTTTGAGAGGCTCATTCCTGATTTAAATAGACTGCTGGTTACTTTGTGGGAACTGTCTCCCCGGAAGTGGATGTATTCCTGATCAAGTCAGTTCAATGGGAAACTTGGCAAACACATTGTCGAGAGGTCTCAGAGTTAAAATATCCTGGGCCTAAGTTTGGTTGCAGATCAAACCACCCAGTGCTGGAAATAGAATTGGGAACATAAAAATATTGTTGGAATGTTTGCCCGAAGCATTTGACTGCAGCAAGATTTGTTTCAGTATCCCCAGTGCTAGTTTCATACTGGGCTGGGTCTGTTCTCGCAACAACATTATTTCCAAAATGCACTCGTGTAGACAGCAGTTCTGTATAATCAATTTTAAAATTATTATAACTTTTAAATATAATTAAAAACAAATATTTTCTAATAAAATTTTAAAAAATGTTTCAGCCAGCTGCAAGTAAATGTTTAGTGTTATTATTTATCGTGAGTGTCTTTTCAGCTCTTGGCCACTGCAAAATAGCTCAAGATTATATGGTTACTGTGTCTTGAACATTGTCCCTTTTCTGGATGGTGATTTACTCCACACGTGGCCCACAGAAGGGAAGGTTGAGCTAGAGAAAATGAGAAGGTTAGTCTGGATTACAGAGATTGCAGGGGGTAAGATTACCACAGGGTAATGGGGATCAATTAATAATAACGATATTGACATCTCACCTCAAGTCCTGCATCAGTGATTGTTGATCTTTTCAAGCTCACTGACCTCACACCTTTCTTGGAGAGAGGGTAGTTATCTATAAACTCACAAATGTCCAGATCAGAGACTCCAATCAGGCAGAAAGAATCAAAGCCACGGATGGCAAATCCTTGCAGGTTGACAAACTCCTTCTCTCCGTTGAGAAGGATATTGTACAACTCCTTTGCATGGAGAATGGGCGTGATGCCTTCCCAGAACTTGACCTGGTACAAGACCTTTCTCCACACTTTACACACCTGCGCCAAAACACATCTCTCGCAAGAAGAAAAGTACCAGAAGAGTCGGTTGATGATCTTCTCATCCAATATAGGCAATTGTCCTTCCATTGAAGACAGTGACAGTTTTCGTTTGGACCCTGATGGCTGACATGTACTTGGTGAGGTCTTGTTAGAGTTTGGTTCCACCAGTGGAATAGAGTCAGTCAGTCCACACAGAGATGAGGAGGGCACGTGTGCTGCCTGGGCTAGTGAAGCCAGTTCACTGTGGTTAGGTAGAGGTGGTGGGAGCACTGTTGGAATTGATGAGGACTGGCACAGTCGGTTCTTAGCGGCAGGGGTTCCTTTGGTGATACTGGCTGATCCTAATCCATTGGACTGGGCTGGAATCTTGACTAGTCCGTTCCTGGGCATGCAGGGAGGCTTGATGTCACTGGAGCTATGTGTAGACATTTCTCAAATTCGCTGCAGGCAAACCAAGACCACAGGTCAATACATGAGAATGATGAACAAAATACATTGAAATTCAGAGACGTCATAGCATGGAAACAAACTGTGGCAGCCAGAACAAATCACACTTACCCTCCGAGTTCCCATATCACTTCAAACCCTTTTCCTTTTCCCACCTATCAATGTAATATTTAATACAGACTGAAAGAACTGCGGACGCTGTAAATCAGAAAAAGAAGCAGAAATTGCTGGAAAAGCTCAGCGGTTCTGGCAGCGCCTGTGAAGAGAAACTAGAGTTAATGTTTCAGGTCTGGTGACCCTTCCTCAGAAACAGAACTGCTGAGCTTCTCCAGCATTTTTTGCTTTTTGCTGTTGTTGTTAATATTTAATACAGACCCTGGCTTCTGTCTTGATTGTTAATCCTGGAAATGAATTCTAAAGACTCATAGCTCACCGTGCAAAAGGAGTTTTACCTGTTCTCTGTTTCAACTATTCCACAGTTAGTCTTGTACCCAACTCTCTTTCATTCTTGAGCCCCAAGAATCAAGAATCATCTATTGACTTGACACCTCCACTCATTCAAACACTTCAATCGTATCACCCTGTATTTGGAATTGCTTTCACGAGAAAGATCCAGTTGCTTAAGTCTTTTTTTAATATTTGTAGTTCCTCATTCCAAGTGGCATCACAGTGAATCAGCATTGTACTCTCCCTAAGGCAATAAACGTTGTTGCTGCAGTGTGGCAGACTCAGTGGTAAACACAATGAGGCTCTTGTAAGCCTCAACAGTAACTTGTGCCTTTTACACTCTATACGTCTTGAGATAAAACATAAAATTCCATTAACTTCCATTAAAAATTTATCAAATTAAACTGATCTGTGACCCTTTTCTGACCTGGTGAACTTTTACACCTCACAGGGTGATGCTGAATTATAATGTTTGGGCCTACTCGCAGCAGGAGTTGGCAGCAAACGGGAAACAGAGTGGGTTACACCAGAGTTCTTTAACACAACCAGGGCCTCAGCTTCCTAAGTATTGGTTTCCTGACCATTGGAGCTGCGTGAGTGACTGGTGTGATGCAATGAGAGACAGAATGGATCCATTCTACAATTGTTCAAGAAGAGGGGCAACTTCACTGATAGATGTGAGAATTCTGTCCCCGGATCTTCGGGACACCTGAAGAGAAATGTTGTTCCCAGCTGATAAGAAGATGCCAGCATCTTAGGGTCAGGCAAGAGTGGCTGGAAATGACTGAGCAGCAGGAGTGTAGGCCCTTGCTGATGGGTATGATGCCATATGAGATTCCATGGCCACACCGAGGCAAGGGAGGTAGGGTAAGCATACCCCATTCAGTTGCCAAGCACCTCAACGTGAATTCCAAGCCTTCTCCATTCACTCTTCTCTCAAGACACCTTCCAGTAGACCAGCTACCTCTGACACTCACCTTTATCTTATTGCCATCGCACACCCATTCCTCACAGTTACCTCCAGTAAAATGTTGTCCTTCTAACCTCCATTCTCCATTGAAGGATGAGAGGAGATCTAATTGAGGTAAGGTGCTAAAGTGGATTGACAAAGTAGACGTAGAGTAGATGTTTCCTCATGTGGGGCAATCTAGAACAAGAGGTTCAGGATAAGGGGTGGGAGAGTTCAAATAGAGATAAGGAGGAATTATTGCTCTCAAAGGACCATGAATCTGTGGAATTCGCTATCCCAGAGTGTGGAGCACACTGGGACATTGAGTAAATTTAAAGTGGTGATAGACAGATTTTTAATTCATGTTGGGTTGAAGGGTCACGAAGAGACGGCAGGAAAGTGGAGTTGAGGCCGAGCTGAGATTGACCATGATCATATTAAATGGCAGAGCAGGCTCAAGATGCTGAATGGCCTACTCCTGCTCCTAGTTCTCATGTTCTTATGTTCTATTTCTTGCAATGATAATGTTTCTCTTTCACAGAAGAAGAGAGGGCAGAACACTGGAGAAAAGGAATGGTCTAGGGGTGGCCCCCCAGCCTTTGCCTCCTGAGTGGCAGAGAGGGTGTTGTTCAGTCGAATGTTGGAATGCAGGGCTGCTCAACCTTGGTCATTGATAGAGAGCAGCAGCAGGAACTCTGTGGTCTTTTGCCAAACTTTTCAGAGGCAGCGCGAATAATTTGAGAGTCAGCTCTCTGACAAAGGAAGCATGAGCCTGCCCCAAGCACTGATGGAGGAGTAGCACCCCACTGGAGCAATAGGAAAAGAAGCATAAAGACTTTCAGGTTTCACAAGGGGAAATCACTTGGGCGATTTTGAATGTTTGCCAATTTGTCACTCTCATTGTCAACATTTCTGCACAATTTTTGTATGGGATAAGGGTGTCACAGGCAATTAATGCCTATCCTTAGTTCTCCTTGAACTTATGAGCTCTCCAGGCCAGTTAAGAGTCACTGTAGGTCTGGAGTCACATCTAGACCAGAACAGGTAAGAACACTAATGAAACCCCAGATAGGTTTTATATCAGTTCAGTCCTGGTTATAGCTTTTACATCCAGATTTTTATTGATTTGAAATTTCACCATTTGGCTTTCAAACCCATGTCCGTAGGACATTAAACTAAAAGCAACATACTGATGTTGTTGGAAATCTGAAACAAAAACAGAAAGTGCTGCAGAAACTCAGCAGGTTTGGCAGAATCTGTCGAGAGAGAAACAGAGTTAATATTTCGAGTCTGATGTGACTCCATTTCAGTTCTGAACACACGCCTACTCTGTTGGAGCTTCCCACCTCCAACGTTCAGGTGGCCTCCTGCTCCCATGACCGTGTTAACATTTCAAGTCCAACACGACTCATCTTCAGAAATGAAGAACTCTAATTCTGAAGAAGAGTCACACTGGATTTGAAATGTTAATTCTGTTTCTGTCTGCACAGATGCTGCCAGATCCCTGCTGCGTTTTTCTAGCATTCTCAGTTTTCATCCTCAGATTGTTAGTCTGGTGTTCTGGATTACTGGTCCAGTGTCATTATCACTGTGCCATTGCCTTCTGCTAAGTATAGCTTGAATCCCCATTGCATTCTCAGCTCCATTTTTGCCACTTACCAAGCCACATCAGCCTCAAGCTGAGAGGAAGACAAGCATTTGCTGACAGCTGAAATATTGACTGAGGGAATGCATTGTATTAGAGTAATGGGGGTTCCCCACTGGGTTCAGCACTGGTGTACCATGTGGCAGCACAGGCTCCAGTTAGTTGAATCACGGCTGTATGAATCTTTCCCAGGAATTTGGGCAGGAAAGTGAGGGATTACAGGATCCTTGTCCACATCCAATCCCCCCTTGTCGTGCTACTGCTCCTCCTCTGACGATTCCATAAGACCATAACATAGGAGCAGAATTAGGCCATTCGGCCCATAAGGTCTGCTCCGCCATTCGATCATGGCTGATATATTTCTTAACCCCATTCTCCTGCCTTCTCCCCATAATCCTTGATCCCCTTGCCAATCACGAACCTATCTATCTCTGTCTTAAAGACACTCAATGGCTTGGTCTCCACAATCTTCTGTGGCAATGATTTCCACAGATTCACCACCCTCTGGCTGAAGAAATTCATCTCAGATTCAGAGTAGAGCATCCTCCTCTGCACAGATGTGGCAGCCCTCCCAAACATGGCATCGGTCACCCTGGCAGATCGCAGATTGTTAAATGTTGCAGATGGCACCAGCAGGTGATTGGAAGAAGTGGGAGCCAAGGAATCCAGGGGATGTGGTGGCAGCTGGCAGTGCACGCCATTCAAATCCACTGGCAGGAGGCTTTGTTCCAGGAGGCTTCATCAATGACCTGTCTCCTGAGGCATCGGTCATGCCTAGAAAGCTGATCCTCAGTCCCCGAGCTGGGTGCATTGCTTCCTGAAAGGTGCTTATCCCCTTTGTTCTGTGTGGCAGATGGTAGCTGAGGAGAGGGCAACAGCCGTTGCCGCTGCTGCTGTATTCCCTTCTTCTGGCCGTGTTGTTGGTGTTATCACTCATCTCTCCAGCAAAGGCACATGCCAAAGCTGCCCCCATGTGACTGTGGGGGCTGGCGACTGGGAAGTACCAGTCAAAGGCAAAAGAAGTCTCAGGCAGCACAGATGACCTAAGTTGTTTCAAAGCACTTACAACACAGAAAACAGCAGACTCTGAGAACAGTTGCCTTTCATTAATAATGTGTTTGGCTGCCCCTTCAAATGGCCCCTTTGTTCAAGAACTTTTATGCACAGGCAATAAATGTCAGCTTTGCCAGCGACATCCATATGCCTTGAAAGAATTTTTAACAAAACAAAGAAGTAACAATCATATTCTGCATTTCATGGTCAATCCTCATTGTCTATTCACTTTACCTTTGAGTTGGCACGGGAGACTGGGCATTGGCATTTAAGAAGCACAGGCCGAGGGCAAAAATGCAATTAATTGTCTTTTTGCACTTTTTAAATTACAGGGGTTTCCCACACACTTGGAAATGCATGAACAGTTAAATGTAGCAATCGCAGAGTGAGTGCCCAGATGCTCCATAGCTTTCTCCTTATAGAGGGTGATGGTTTAAATGTGGACATGCTTGTGCCCTATCTTTGGCACGTAAGGTGTGTGCCAATTTGGCTTGCAAGTAAATAAAGTGAATGAGAACATTGTTCGCTGTGAAATGTGAGTCTTAACTAACTGGTATAGGAGAGGTGAAGTGCTAAGAATCTGGTAAAGTAGAAGAAAGGCCTTTGTGCTATGGTATTTAGGGACCAGTGTGACCCTATAGATAGCATCATCCTTAAACTGAACACAGTGGTAAAAATTGACCGTGTGAGTGCTGCTTTAAGAGGGTGAAGAATGTTTTGGGTAGAACTGGGAAAAAAAGGATTAGGGTGCTCACTGATGTTAACTGGGTATTTCAGGTAGAATTGTTGAATGAAAGCAACATACTGCAGGTGCTGGAAATCTGAAACAAACACAGAGAGTGCTGGACAAACTCAGCAGGTCTGGAACCATCTGTGGAGAGAGAGTGACAGAGTTAACAATTCTGAAAAAGAGTCATACCAGACTTGAAATGTTAACCCTGTTTCTCTCTCCACAGATGCTGCCGAACCTGCTGAGTTTCTCCAGAATTCTCTGTGCTTGCTTGGGATGTTTATGTGAATTTCAGGAGCTGTGTTGGCCAATTTACTTCCATCTTGGCAGAATGAGTTTGATCCGTGGCAGCACTGTTCCAGGAACCTGTGTCTCCTGCCTTCAATGATATCATCGATAAGGACTGGCTGCCCTCATTAAGGTCTTGTACTCTTCACCAGGATTAACTTGGATTTGCCACTCTCCGAGTACAGGTAGTGTTTCAATGAGCAGAATTCCGTACAAACATAATTTGACAGTGCAGTCTCAGTGAGCAGAGGCAAGAGATTTGACGTGAAATTTCCACACCCACCTTGAAGGTTTAGAAGCTTGGGCAGAGAATGAAATTAGGCCGGACGCTGAATTTCTTTTTCCCGACATTGGGTTAAGCTTTCACTATTAACTTCTCAGAAACTTTCAGGCAGGCCAGTTTCCCATCTGTGGTTATCAAGAACCTCATCTGAACTCATTAACACATCATGAATGCTCATTAACACACTAGCCTTATAAAATCATAGAATCATAGAATCCCTACAGTATGGAAGCAGGCCATTCAGTCCATCGAGTCCACACCAATCCTCCAAAGAGCATCCCATCCAGACCCGCACCCTTACCCTATCCCTGTAACCCTGCATTCTCCATGGCTAATCCACCTAGTCTACACATCTGTGGACACTATGGGCAATTTAGCATGGCCAACGTATTTAACTTGTACATAATATGGAATTACTCATGAGTGCAATCTTGTCAGCCCAAAACAGGAAAACTGTCTGTTCACAAATCCAGCTATAAACAATGTGCACACTTGGCAGGGTAGACGTCTTCCTCTAAGTTCCATTGAGTACAAACTTTGTCACTAACTGAGTTCCTACAGTGTAAAGGCTGAAGCCTCACCAGGTCAAGCAGCTCATGAGAAGTCTCAGACTTAAGTAGTCTGCCTTGTTGTACATCAGCATTAGGGGTGAAGCCTCCCAGAGCCAACAAGCCTGCCAAATTGAGGCAATCACTGTGGCAAATGCCAGCAAACTTAACTGGGGCAGGTAACTGGGGGCTGAACTTACTCCGAGGACCAAAATCCACATAAGCCTTCAGTGAAAAACAGTCAGATGTACGCATTTCCCAGCTGTGTCTTGGTGGTGCATGAGCTGCTGTGCAGTGTCTCTCCTTTTATGTTTTAAGTGTGGACTTTGAGAGATGTCTGAGAGACAATATCACCGTGGTGCCATTTGTACTATATTGGTAGCTGCAATGAAGCAACAGAATTTGGTTCCAATGAGGCATCTGATGGAGATGTCGGCTGCCCAGCCTCTTGTGTGACAGCTCTGTGCAGTGACAACTCATATGACAATAAAGCATCACGTAGGTAGTAGTACATACTCTGACAGAGGTCATGACTCATCATTCATTTAAGGAGTAATTAGATGTGCTCTTGTAATGCCAAGGCATACAAGGCTATAGGACAAGTGCTAGAAATGTGATTAGAATAGTTAGTTGCTTGTTTAAAACTGGCACAGACTCAACGGGATGAAGGGCCTTTCTCTGAGCTGTCTATGACTCAATCACATCCTCTTGTGGCACAGGGGCTGACCATGGGTGCTGACCACTACAGCGTCCTCTGGTCTGGCTGCCATTGCGAAGAAGAATGGCATCTTGTTGCTGTCCAAAAGGAAAAGAACTTCCTTTGTCTCCTGGACAACCTTCAGGATTTCTTCTAGGGCGGAATCACAAAAACATGATGACACTTTTTGCCTAGTCTCTGACATCTCCAGGGAGTAGATAGGAGGATGATAAGCACGTGATTCTAGAGTGAAGTGTTGTAAGGGTATCTTTTAAATATGGAGCCTAGATGTTGGAACTTGGAGGGTCCCAATGGTCTCTGAACCTCCAACCCATGAAATGCAGTTATGGACCCACGCATACATCTGAAATTGGCTGAGAACACAACACACTGGAAAATCCACTCCTTCAGCAGACAGACACTGCTACTGCTTCTCTCCCAGCTCCCTGCTTTTAAAAAAAGACAAAATTCTACCTCCAGTCTCTAAATACTGCATTGACCTTTGGCAAGATCTTTGTGTCTTGTAGGAGCTGAGCATCCCCTCCCATTCTACCTCTGGGATAGAAGACAGAGGGTAGAACCGAATTTTTAATTTTTTTTTCATGGGCTGAGGGTGTCATTGGTAGGACCAGCATTTGCAGTCCTGGAGAAAGTGGTGGTGAGCTGCCGTCATGAACTGCTACAATTGATGTGGTGCGGGCACAATGTTTTTAGGAAGGGAATTCCAACTTCAACAGGGTTAAAGAATAGATGATCCTTCACTGATTTCCTGTTACATGCTCTGCACCATATTCACTTTCTATTGGCTTTAATAGGACTGAATATCAGGAATTTTGTATAATAGTATAATAGGGAAAGTATCATTGTGCCAGACCTGCTCAGCTTCGGGCTTTGAATGCTGCTCTAGTAGCCTGAAGGTCACTCACAGTCAGTGGGATCGAACTGGGGGCCTCACTATCACCATTCCCAGCCAGCCACCCTCACAACATTCACAGAATAACGAATGGCCTGGACAGAGTGGATATTGGGAAGATGCTTCCATTGGTAGGAGAGACTAGGACCCGAGGGCACAGCCTTAGAGTAAAGGGAAGACCTTTTAGAACGGAGATAAGGAGAAACTACTTCAGCCAGAGAGTGGTGAACCTATGGAATTCACTGCCGCAGAAGGCTGTGGAAGCCAGGTCATTGAGTACATTTAAGACTGAGATAGATAGGTTCTTGATTATCAAGGGGATCAAGGGTTATGGGGAGAAAGCAGGAGAATGGGGTTGAGGAACTTATCAGCCATGATTGAATGGCGGAGCAGACTCAATGGGCCGAAAGGCCTAGTTTCTGCTCCTATGTCTTATGGTCTTATGGTCTTATAACATTGCATCTGGCCAGTTCTGGTGGAGGGCAGTCGGGATAACGGCCTTTAAGAAATTCCAAGGTCCAGGACTACATGCTGAGGGATGCATTAAAGATTAGGGCAGCTGCTGCCAAGGTACAGGGGAGAGAAACCACCACCTGGGATTCTTTCTGCTGAATGGGGGCCTGTTCAGTTAATCGACCCTCCTGGTGCCTCAATTATCTGTAAATATAATCTTGCACAAGTAAGGGCTGCCTTTGGTTTGTTGGATAGAATCAAACTCCAATGTTTGTTTGTTTTCTTCGTATGCTACTGTACAGAACCAAATGGCTTTTGTGACTACATATGTATATAAAGATTTTTACGAATAAAGTATATTTTTGAAATAAAAAAAGATAATGGCTTATCCATATTGTTATTGAAAGCATCCAGCAAATATTCTCCTGGATACAAAGGCAGCAATTTCTGGTTTTGTCAAAGGAATAAGTTTCCTTGGGTGATAAAGGGCAGAGAGCAGAAGAGAAAGAAAAACGTTGCCAGGGTGTCAGTGAAATGATCAGAGAATGAGGCACCCAGTGCTGTATCCTCTCCTACCTCTTTGCATTCTCCCAACTCCTCCTTTGCTTTCACATGATCTGCACATGTTTGTACCATTGACTACAGAATGCAATTATGAGCTGACAGGGGAAATCTGTGTAACACCCATCACCACTGGGCACGTATTTATTTTAAAAGAGCAGTAAAGCTGTCATTCATTTTGAAAGAAGTCTAGGCTGCAGGGGCCAAATGAATCCTCCAAAGTGGTCCTTCACACCCACATATCCCATATATAGGAGCCCATTCTTAAATTCAAGAATTCAGAGAGAACGTCTAGGTGTGTAATTGTTTCCCAATGCTATATAACTAGCTTAATTTGTCACTACAAGCATTAGTGGTTCATATGATTCTGGTTTGGACATCTTTACTCATCCCTGTTTATTGCAGAACTGTCAACTCTCACTCATATGGGATATGGCTTGCTTTTTTTTTGAAATATTATCCATTTTACATCACTCATACATTTAAATGGATTTGTATTCTGCCTCACGCTTTGCGATCATTCATGTCAATACAAACATTGCCAGCTTTAAGAAGATTTATTGTCCACTGGAATACATTGGAGGAGTTGAGCTAAAGGACACCAAGGATGTGGAGGTTTTGCAGCATCTTTTATGGCTGCAACTTGACTGACGTACAGTCACTCTCAGTTCTCCCACGATATCATTAGCAATTCTTTCAGTAATTCAAACAAAAAAGGAATTGCGAAAATGAAGCGTTCTGGGCAAGAGTGTAAAATGGGGTTCTAATGGTGAATTGCTTGCCCTTTATTAGCTATGTATCCTAAGCTTTATCCAGGTGACTCAGTCTGTAGCCAAACCAGCGATCATTGGCTCACTGTAATTATAGCACTGCTTCATTACAGATGCAATTTTACAGTTTCTGGGGCTCAACGGAATGGGTTTCTAAAACCATATTCATCAACCACTGACAGGCTTTATCCGTAAATTAAGACCGTGAAATTGCCAAAAATGTGCTCAATTCAGGAATTAGCTGCATTCTGAAGGTTTCACTTCAAAGGGATTAAACAATTCTCTTTCATATGCTCGGAACCAAACAACATCAGGAGTTAAAGGAGACTGTGAGGCCAGGGACTCCAATTTCAGTTTTATAGGATAGGTCGCAGACATGGCAACCTGTTTGCCATATCTGCCGCCAAAACTCCGCACCCACCCGCCCCCACCCCACCACCCCCAGGTTTCATTTCTCCTTTTCTGCACGAAGAAAAATGTTAAAAATGACAGCAAATGCCCTTCATAGCAGCTGCTGCCTGGAATGATGATCATTAGATGTGGCAAAGCCCAGGAATCACTTCTGCATTTCACATTGGCAGACTGTACCATGGCAAGGACCTGGCATATGTCATCTGGCAGACATTGGGAGCTGGCAGGAATGGCATCTCTGCAGACACAAACAACACCTCCAGCATTTTCTCCCCTTCACCAGCAAACAGGAAAGTAAACCTCCAGGAGACTTGGCGAGCTAGACTCCACCACACACACGCATATGCACACAACACAGCACAAACACAGACGAACACACACGCACGCACGCAGACAAACACACCCACACACAAACATACATGTACAGACAAACACACACACACACAAACATACACGTACAGACAAACACACACACACAAACACATACAAACACACATACACAAACACAAACAAATCCACATAGACAAACACAAACACATACAAACACAGACAAACCCACACACATACACACAAACACACATGCAGACAAACATGCACAGACAAACACACAAATAAAGACAAACACACACACAGACAAACACAGACACAATCAGAGGCAAATATACACACACAAACACAGACACACATAGACAAACACACACAGAAAAACACACACACATGAATACACGCAAACAGACACAAACATACACACAAACACACACACACAAATACACAAACGCACACACAGAAAAACACACGCATGCGTCTACACATGCACACAGACAAACACACACAAACAGACAAGCACACAAACACACACAATCACAGACAAACACACACACAGACAAACCACCTACAGACACAGACAAACACACACACACACACACACACACACACAGAGGTGTTGTTAAGTGAAATTTGAGCCTGCAACCTGCAGCGTTTTGTTATGAACTGCTTTACCATTGAACAGATAGCTTTTTAATTTTGACATACAAAGACATATGTACACAAAGCAAACAATCACAGCCATTGTCTTTTCACACTCCTTAATAAAGTCATGGCAGCTAAAGAGAATGATGAGGTTGAGCTGGTTTCACTTGAGTTGGGTTGAAGGAGGTTTTGAATACCTTGCATACCTATCATAAGTGTTATAAAGACTGGGCCCAACAACATTGACTGCAATGCATTCCTAGCAATTTTTTCCATCCTCTGTTGTTACACTCTGTTCCTCCAGCCTCGTGAAATCTTTCTCCCATGACTTCCAATTGCAGCAAGAGAAGGACAGAGGCCAGGAGTGAGAGTTATCATTTATGCGCTGAAGGAACTGAGCAACAGCTGATAGGACACTGCTGACTGTAGAGGGTAAAACTGCCTTCACTATATATGACCTTAACACAATGTGCCAAAGTGTTCCTTAACCAGGATATACTAGTCAGAGATTTGGGTCTAGATTCAACAATGAGAAAAGCAAGCTGCAGAGAGGCCCGAAGTATAAGCCTGAAGGCACTTTAGCCTCCATTGGGCTCATCTACATATTCCACACATTCACACTCATACTTGTGCCTCCGATCTAATAAATGAATTTCAGTCCACCAGCAGCAGCTGTCCTTGTACACCAGCTGAGGAAAGCAAGCATGCAGGTGCAGCATGCAGTGAAGAAGGTAAATGGCATGTTGGCCTTCATAGCAAGAAGATTTGAGTACAGGAGTTGGGACGTCTTGCTGCAATTGTACAGGACCTTGGTAAGACCACACCTGGAGTATTGTGTACAGTTTTGATCTGCTTATCTGAAGGAGGATGTTCTGGCTATGGAAGGAGAGCAGCGAAGGTTTACCAGACTGATTCCTGGAAAGGCAGGACTGATGTATGAAGACACACAGGATCTGTTAGGACGATATTCTCTGGAGTTTAGAAGAATGAGGGGTGATCACATAGAAACCTATAAAATTCTAACAGGACTAGACAGGGTCAATACAGGAAGGATGTTCCCAGTGACCAGGGAGTCCAGAACAATGGGACATAGTTAAGGATACAGGGAAAGTATTAAGGACTGAGACAAGGAGAAATTTACTCATCTAGAGAGTGGTGAGCTTGTGGAATGCTCTGCCACAGAAAGCAAGTGAGGCCAAAACATTGAGTGTTTTCAAGAAAGAAATAGATAAATAGATGGATAGATAGACAGACAGAAAGAACAATAGATAGATAGATAGATACATAGATAGAAAGATAAAGAGTTTATGAGCTAAGGGAATAAAAGGTTATGGGGAGAAAGTGGGAACAGGGGACTGAGATGGATGATCAGCCATGATCCTATCAAATGGCAGAGCAGGCTCAAGGGGCCAAATGTCCTATTCCTGTTCCTATTTTTTTATATGTCAATGCTTCTATGTTTTGTTCAGTTAGCAGGCGGTTGCCAGGATATGGAGTCACTGGGGAAATCTCCTGCTCTATTTGGCTCACTCTTGGTCAGCTATAAATTCTTAAAGGCTTCCTTTAACAGGCATAGATACTAAATTTACGTTGTTAAGGAGGCTGACGCTTGTTTCAGTTTTCTACCCCATCACTTTATTCAGTTAATCTGGAGAGCAGCACAGGAAGCAGCTTGCAATATGAGACCTGCAATCCCCTCAGACCTAGGCCCAAGAAGAATCAGAAACAGCAGCTGGAAAACAAGCTCCCCTGATAAAAGCAGGACATCTGTCACAACTTAGCATTGCTCCCATCACCACCAACTCAAACACCAAATCCCCAAATCCTTTTCACCACCATACATTTACAAATATTTCAGATACATTCCCTACCCCTGCTTTCTCTCCACAGACACTACAGACCTGCTGAGTTCCTCCAGCAATTTCTGTTTCTGGTTCAGACCTCCAGCATCCACAGTTCTTTGTTTTATTTTATTTGTTACGCTGTATTGTTTTCTTGTTTCTATGTAAAGTGCAAAGTTTCATCTTTCATTCTTTACTGGGTTATGAGCTATCCTGCTGACTCTACTGACCAAAAGCACAGGGAGCTAGGGGACATGTTCACCCCTAAACAATCCCTGAATAAAGTATACTGTAGATATTCTCCCTGGCAGCACTTGTGTTTCTTTTCTGAATGAACATAACACGTGCTGCATTCGTGCCAGTTGCGTAATAAATATGCTTAGCCTTTTATGACGGAGCAACTTCCAGGCTTTTTGACCAAGCAGAGCATCATACACCAAGCCAGTACCATCCATACACTCACATTCTAATGGAATAAAGCAAGACTGATAGGATAATGATAGCATTATAAGCTTTAAAACACAGGGGGGGCATTTTCTAATTTGGATTATAATGTAAACATATCTTGCCCAATCAAAAATGAATCTCCTTTGACTTTGTTCCATTCAATAAGTTCATAGATTTATTTTTCTCTTGAAAGGTAAAGGAAAGAAAAGCCATTATAACAGTAAATGGGATACAGATGTATGGTCTGATATTGATGCACTCACAAGATTCATAACAGATAAAAGCAATCACAAAATCCCTACAATGCGGAAGCAAGCAATTTGGCCCATCAAGTCCACACTGATCCTCCAAACAGCACCTCACCCAAACCCACCCTATATTTCCCATGGCTAATCCACCCAAGTTGCACATCCTCAGACACTATGGGGAATTTAGCATGGCCAACCTACCCAAGCTGCACATCTTTGGACTATGGGAGGGAACCAGAGCACCCTGAGGAAAACTACACAGACATGGGGAGAACATGCAAACTCCACACAGCCTGAGGGTGGAATCAAACCCAGGTCCCTATCACTGTGAGGCAGGAGAGCTAACCACTGAGCCACCGTGCCACCAATGTCCTGTATTTTGCTGGAAATTTGAAGTAAAAGTAGGAAGCGACAGAAAAACTCTGCAAGTCCGGCCACTTTTGAGGGGAGAGCAGTAGAGTTAATGTTTTCAGTCCAATATGATTTGTCTTCCATTCGTAAAGGATCTGGTCTCTGTTTGAACTGGCCAGGAACAATGCATTTCCACAACCCCAAGGATAGATAGCAGGGACATCAAGCTGAGCAAACTTTACCTCAGCTGTCATTGCTGGATACGAACACAAGGTCAACGCTTACTCATGAGGAACTATGGTTAGTTTTGAAACTTGCTGAAGAGGTCATTTAAAATTAACCCAAATACATCCAACGATGTCCACTGAACACATAGGAGTGTCTTTGTGAAAAGAAACTTTAATCAGAGGCGATGACATTGCTTGACAGATGAAGCCGATCGCATTCTCATCCTCTATCCCATCATCACTCTCAAGTTGCCTTCACCACAGCTTCTGCTTCCTGTGTATGTGATTTGTATAGCTGTAGGTCATTGGCAACACACTGTGTGACTATCCCAATCTGACTAACCCTCAGGAATTCGCCAGATCAGAAAAATATTGGAAGCATATATGGTTTCTCAGTGTTATTGCAAGTATTTTTTGATAAAATGGATTTTAAAGAGTAAATTCTGTCTGCAAATATGAATTTAATACCTTACCACATTGGTTGGAGTCATATCTGGCACGAAGAAAAATTATTGTGGTTGTTGGAGGTCAGTCATCTCAGTTCTGGAACATCTCTACAGAAGTTCCTTGGTGTAATATTCTTGGTCCAAGCATCTTCAGCTGCTTCATCAATGATCTTCCCTCCACCATAAAGTTAGAAGTGGGGATGTTCATTGATGATTGCACAACGTTCAGCACCACTCGCGACTCCTCAGATAATGAAGTAGTCCATGTCCATAAATAGCAAGACGTGGACATTATCCAGGTTTGGGCTGGCAAGTAACATTTGCGTCGCACAAGTACTAGGCAATGATCATCACCAATTAGAGCTAATCTAACTGTTGCACCAAGATATTCAATGACATCATCATCACTGAATACCCCGTTATCAACATCTTGGGAGTTACCATGCACCAGAAACCAAACTGGAGTGGTCAGAGGCTACAACTCATGTGCAGAATAACTCATCTCCTGACTTCCTAAAGCCTGTCCACCACCTATAAGGTACAAATCAGAAGTATAATGGAATATTGCCCAGCTGCCTGAACAAGTGCAGTTCCAACAACACTTGAGAGGCTTGACATAATTCAGGATTATCTACAAGATGCACTGCAAAAATTCACCAAAGATCCTTAGACAGCACCTTCCAAACCCATGACTACTATCCTGTAGAAAGACAAAGGCAGCAGATACATGGGAATACCACCTCCTGCAATTTCCCCTCCAAGTCACTCACTGTCCTGATTTGGGAATATATTGCCTTAACTTCAGAGCCGCCGGGTCAAAATCCTGGAACTCCTTCCCTAACAGCTTTGTCTATACCAAATGGACTGCAGCAGTTCAAGGAGGCAGCTCACAACCAAATTCTCAAGGGGCAACTAGGGATGGGCAATAAATGCTGGCCCAGCCATTGATATCCATATCCTGTGTGTGAATTTTAAAATAAATCTTTGCAGTATTTTGATGACCAAACACGAGAAGTATTTAAGTCGAGGAAAAGAATAATTTTTCCAGTTATAACATCCAACATAAGAACTTTCACTTCCAAAGAACTTGTAACATTAAAAATGCTGTGCAGGAAGGTATACAGAAAAGTGATCCATAGGACAGATTAGCTGCAGCGACCAATCTCCTCATTAACATCAGTACTAAGTATTCCCAGAGCAGTTACAAATTAGGCTGGATTCAATTAATAATTTTGTTCTATTTTCACTTAATACAGACTCATAGAATGCCAACAGCTTGGAAGGAGGCCATTCATGCTATAAAGCTAGTGCCAGCTATCTACAGAAGTTATTTATAGGGAATCCCACTTCCAACCCTTTTCCTGCAAATCTTACCCTCAGACACTTAACTAATCTCCTACTGAAAGCTTGGATTGAATCTGCCTCCACGACCTTTGCAAACTGTATATTCCAGATCCTAGTCATTTGTTGCATAAAAATATTTTTTCCTCATGCCACCTTTGATTTGTTTGCTAATCACTTTAGCCTTGAGTCCTATGGTTCTGGACCCTTCCACCATGAGAATAGTGCCTTTCTATCTAGTCTGTCTGGACTCCTTATGATTTTGAATGCCTCTAGCCAACTTCCTCTCAACTTTCTCTGTCTACAAACAAACTGTTGTCCCCAGTCTATCCTCATAAGTGAAGTCCCTTATCCCTGTCGTAACAAGGTCAGCCAGCTTGACTTCATAGAATATGAAGAGGCTGTTAACCTGGTCCAAACAGGGAGCTCTGGCTGACATATAAAAAGGGTGATTGTCAGAGATACTGTATGAGGCAGTGCTATAGTCAAGGACTGTTCATGTGTAAATAAAGGGTGACTTGGTAACAGGATACCAGCCTCTATGGAGTTATTTCAATCCCTGGAGCTATTTTTTTAATATTTTCTGCATCACGTACAATGCCTTCAAGTTTTTCCAGATATGTGATGCACAGGATTGGGGAATTGCATGCAGTAACAATGTAATCTTAAAAGATGGCTCATTTTTACCATTGCTAGCAACTTATCAAACAAATTCTAATTGATGCATTTATGATTTTGCTCATAAGCCTGAATATAGGAAATCTTTTGGGTCTGTAATGGAGCTGAGGAGCAACTTTTTCACACAGAGGGTGGTTTGTATGTGGAATAAGCTGTCAGAGGAAGTGGTAGATGCAGGTACAATTACAACATTTAAAAGACATTTGGACAGGTACATGAATATGAAAGGTTTAGAGGGATATGGGCCAAACACTGGCAAGTGGGACTAGTTTAGTTTTGGAAACTTGGTCATCTTGGACGAATTGGACCAAAGGATCTGCTTTCGAGCTGTATGACTCTATGACTCCACGATTTATATTGAATCAGATCACTATTGGAGGCTGTTGAGAGAAGGTTTACCAGATTAATACCTGAAATGCCATATGAAGAAAGGTCGGACAGGCTGGACTCTTATCTACTGGAGTTTAGAAGAGACTTGATTGAAACATGTAAAATCCTCAAGGGTCTGGACAATGTCAATGTGGAGAGGTATTTCCTCTTATCGGAGAATTTAGAATTAGGGGTGACTGCTTAAACATCAGGGGATGCACATTTTAAACAGAGATGAGGCAAAAACAATTTCTCTCAAAGAGTCATGAGTCTCTGTAACTCTTTTCCAGAAAGAGATATTGAAGCAGAGATTTAAGGCAGAGGTAGATATATTCTTGTTCCACAAGAGGGTGAAAGGTTATCGGCATGTGGATTTGAGAGTACAATCAGAGCAGCGAGAATCTTATTGAACAGTGGAGCAGGATTGTGGGTCTGAATGGCCAACATCAGCTCATTGTTGCATGCACAGCAAATAAGGAGGCCATTCAGCCCATTCATGCCTGTTTAGCTTTCTGTTTAGTCTCATTTTCCTGTATTCTCTCAGTAGTCATGCAAATAATTCCTATATATTGAATTTTAGGTCATTAATGTAGATCAAGGAAGAACAGTGGTCGCATTAGTACTCCCTGGGGGAACACCAGACGTGCTTCCCATCAGAAGGAAAGATTATTCATCAGTGATCTTTGTTTTTGGCTTCTTAGCCAATTTTGTATTAATGAGCTTCCATTTTGCTGTTGTATGGCACTTTATCAAAATCCATATTCACTTCATCAGATCTCGCTGGTATCTCATCAAACAACTCCATCAGGATTTTCTAGACACAATTTGCCTTCAATGACTTGCACTTTGAAACCAGTCAAAATCACCCCCAAAAATGAGTCAAAATGAACTGCAGCATGGCACTATTTATCACACCAATGTGATATTTCTAATCTTTGTGGCTTTTCAGAAGGGCATTATTATTTGGTGCTGCCTGTCACTGAATTGAGGTTGTTCAATCCAATTACCTTAAATATGTTTAAAACAACTGGCAGACATAAGAGACTCTCAACTCATTGATTTGGTTCGCATTCAGATTGAGGTACCAAACACAAAGGGACAGAGTTCTATCTAGAAACAATGATAAAAATAAATGCATGATAAATCTTCAATCAAGTTAAATTATTCTGTATGTTGAACAGAAGCTATCAAGGGCTTAAAAGGGTTAACCTCTATCTTTTTGTCATAAACACTTAAAAAAAATTCATAGAATCCCTACAGTATGGAAGCGGGCCATTCAGCCCATACCAACCCTCCAAAGAGCATCCCACCCGGACCCCCCATATCCCTGTAATCCTGCATTTCCCATGGCTAACCCACCTAGCTTGCACATCCCTGGACACTATGGGCAATTTAGCACGGCCAGTCCACCTGACCACACATCTTTGGACTGTGGGAGGAAGTCAGAGGAAACCCACACAGACACAGGGAGAATGTGCAAACTCCACACAGACAGTCACCTGAGGGTGGAATTGAACCCAGGTCCCTGGTGCTGTGAGGCAGCAATGCTAATCACTGCGACAACATGCTGCCACTTCGCTAGCTGTGACTGTGAGGGCAATCCTAATGTGAGTGACTTCTGTGGCATATTTAAGATGAATTGTGTCACTTATATTATTTCCTAATAAATCACCATATTCAGCCTGGAATATATTTGCCAAGCAGTAAACAGCAGGGAAGCCAGCATCCACATTAGCACCAGAACCCAGCAGCATAAGCCCTATGTCATAGCCATTAATGACATACAGTGCATAATGACCTTCTAGTACAGGCTGTATGAAATATACATTATACATGTATAGGTAATATATGTAAAAGAGTGTTATACCTTTATAACACATACAGTCCTGCAGTGCCATACCACTGGAAAACTGTAAGCAAAAATGATGTATTTGAGTTAGAAACAAGAAGGGTCAGATAATATATACAGGGCTATTTTAAAACAACAACAGACAATCCTAATTATACTAAAAATGGAAGGATTACTCATAATATGAAGTTAATCAAAACTTATAAAAATCCTAATAGGAGACTGCGATTATATAACAGTCTGCCCAAAGAGTTTTTTTTACAAAACACTTCTCCCAGGCCATGCTAAATTTTAGCATTGTACTTGATGTGAATATGTGTACAGTCCCCTCAATCCTTCATTTGAAAGAATTGGTTAACCTATTTGTTTTAACAACAACGTCTCAAGTAATAACATCTTGCATCTATGTAGGGCCTTTATCATAGAAAAATGTCCTCAGATGTTTCATTTGGTGTCGAGCGGAAAAATTATGTTGCCATGAGCAACAAAGGAGATATTAGCAAAGGTGGTCACAAAGCTGGTCACTAGGATAGATTTTAAGACGAGTTTTGAAAAAATAGAGGCAGGTGGAGAGGTTTGTAGAGAGAATTTCTGAGTGTTAGGTATTGATGATTAACATCCTGGTCACTAACTGTGTATCACAGAGTCATACAGCATGGAAACAGACCCTTCGGTCCAACTTGTCCTCGCCGACCAAGTTTCCCAAACTAAACTAGTCCCACTTGCCTGTGTTTGGCCCAAATCTCTCTAAACTTTTCTATTCATGTACCTGCCCAAATGTCTTTTAAATGTTGCAACAGTACCTGAATCTATCATTTTGTCTGGCAGTTCATTCCACATATGAATCACCATCTGTGTAAAAAAAGTTGCCCCTCAGGTCCCATTTAAACCCTTCTCCTCTCACCTTAAAAATATGCCCTCTAGTTTTGAACTCCCCCATCCTGCGGAAAAAACCTTTGCTATTTACCCTATCTATGCCCCTCATGATATTATAAACGTCTATAAGGTCGCCCCTCCAGTGAAAAAGGTCCCAGTCTTTCCAACCTCTCCTTATATCTCAAATCCTCCAGTCCTGGCAATATCCTGGTAAATGTTTTCTGAACCCTCTCCAGCTTAATAATATTTTTCCTATAGCAGGGCAACCAAAACTGTCCCCATACTCCAAAAGTGGACTCACCAATGTCCTGGACAACCTCAATATGATATCCCATCTCTTATTCTCAATGGTCTGAGCAATGAAGGCAAGCATGCTAAATGTCTTCTTAACCACTTTGTCTACCCATGACTCAACTTTCAAAGAACTGTGGACCTAAATCTCTAGGTCTCTCTGTTTGACAACACTACCCAAGGCCCTACCATTAACTGTATAAGTCCTGCCCTTGTTCGTTTTACCAAAATGCAATACTCACATTTATCCAAATTAAACTCCATCTGCCTCTCCTCAGCCCACTAGCCCAAAACTTTCTTCACTATCCACTATACCACCAATTTTGGTGTCACTTACAAAATTACTAACCATGCCTCCTAAATTCTCATCCAAACCATTTATATAAAGGACAAACAACAGTGGACCCAGCTCCAATAATTGCGGAACACCATGGTCACAGGCCACCAGTCTCTTACCATCTAGCTAATTTTATATCCAATTGGCAAGGTCTCCCTGAATCCCATGTGATCTAACTTGACTAACCAGTCTACCATGTGGAACCCTGTCAAAGGCTTTGCTAAAGTCCATGTAGACAATGTCTACCAATCTGCCCTTAACTATCTTTTTGGTTATGTCCTCAAAAAAGTTTGTGAGACAGAATTTTCCAGACACAGAGCCTTGCTGACTATCCCTAATCAGTCCTTGCCTCTCCAAGTGCATGTAAATCCTATCTCCCAGAATCCTTTCCAACAACCTACCCACCAGTGGTGTCAAACTCACCGGTCTATGGTTCCCAGGTTTCTCATTAGAGCCTTTTCTATATGAAGGCACAACATTAGCCACCCTCCAGTCTTTGGTATCTCATCCGTGGCTGTAGAGGAATCAACAATTTTTCTCTAGCTTCCCACAATGTCCTGGGATGCACTTAATCAGGTCTTGGAGATTTATCCACCTTTATGTTTTTTAAGACCTCCAGCACCTTCTTTTCTGTAATGTGGATTGTTTTCAAGACATCAGTATTTATCTCCCCATGTTTTCTAGCCTCCATGTATTTCTCCTAGGTAAAAACTGATATGACATGTTCATTTAGTATCTCTCCCATCTCTGGTGGATCTACACATCGGTGACCTTGTTGATCCTTAAGAGGCCCTATTCTCTTCCTAGTTGCTATTTTGCTCTTAATGTTCTTGTAAACTCTCTTTGGATTATCCTTAACGTTATCTGCCAAGGTTATCTCATATCGCCTTTTGGCCCTCCTGATTTTCCTCTTAAGAATGCCCCTACACCCATCATACACTTCAAGAGATTCACTTGATCCCAGTTGTCTATACCTAACGTATACCTTGTTCTAATTCTTGACCAGAGACTCAATGTATTTATTCATCCATTGTTCTCTACTCCTACCAGCCTTACCCTTCACTCTAACAGGAGCATACTGCCTCTGAACTCTCGTTATCTCACAGTTGAAAGCCTCCTAATTGCCAGTCATCCCTTTACCTGCAAACAGTCTACTCCAATCAACTTTTGAAAGTTCTTGTCTCATATTGTCAAAATTTGCATTACTGCAATTAAGAATTTTAACTTTTATACAAGACCTATCGTTTTCCAGAACTATTTAAAAACTAAAAGAATTACGATCAGAGATAGTAGGAACTGCAGATGCTGGAGAATCCGAGACAACAAGGTGCAGGGCTGGATGAACACAGCAGGCCAAGCAGCATC
>NC_063352.1:7317885-7343535 GCF_021869965.1 Rhincodon typus | reverse complement strand
CACACACACAGTCTCTCTCTCTCTCACACACACACACACACACACACACACACACACACACATACACACACAGTCTCACACACACACGCACACACACACACACACACAGACACAGTCTCACACACACACATTCTCACTCATGCACACACACAATCCAGCACCTACAGCAAACGTTCCGACACGCTGAGGGCAGCTTTGAATGAGGAACCATAGACTTTAATGAAACAGGCTGCAGTCCACAAGGACGGTTTATGACCCCGAGGGCAAAATGTGAGGTTGTATCTACAAGAAATGAACTCTTGGATCTGACCAGAAGCAAAGGAGATATTTAGCAGTAAAACACTTCTATTATTTCCTTCTGTCCCATTTATTGACATAACGCTTGTCAGAAGTTCCTGTATTTCAATCTTTATAAGAGTCTCGCCTCCCCCCACAACAAATCCCTCCTTTTAAAACTCCTGGTATTTAAAACATCACAGAATAATTTGGTGACTGAGCCATTTCCCTGCGACCAGGAGGGAGAGCTGTTGCCTGGTCATACTGAGTGCACTCGGCTCAGATCCTGCGATCCTTTTCGATAGTGCTTCCTGTTTTGTTATTTTAAAAGAAACTCCACTTTGGTACGAAACGATTTTTATTTCTCTATTATTTGAAATGACTGGATGAACAAACAAAATAGGCTTCAACATTCATGACCCAGAAAGGGACCTCCCACAAGAAATACATTGAGGTCAGGGGAATGAGAGGGAACAAGAGGTTGTAGCAGGAGGTGGTGAACTTGCTGGGGCTGCCAGAGGGGAAATTTAAAACAAAACACCTCCATTTCAGGCTGGGTTGTTTAAAGAGAAGGGCGCCTCGTCACATGCATGGTCAGAACAATGAGTTATTCACTGACTGTTGGTGAGTTGTCCTTGCTTCAAACCAGGGCTGCTGGGTCTACTGGGGCAGTCCCCGTTACTGGAGGGAGGATACCAGCCCGGGTCAGCTCCCGGGAGCGAATGAAAGGGTATGCGGCCGGTGCTGAACTGACTGCTGTCTCCCATCCACCCCTCCCACTCTTTTTACTGATCTGATTGAAACAAATGAGGGAAGACTGCGTCAGGACTGCAGTATGTGTCTGTTTGCTGCTCCCTACTCCCCCACCCCCAGCCTCCCAGCTGCAAATCCCCACGTCAGGCTAAGTCGTTTGGAGGATATTTTTATCGCTCCGGTCTCTGGAGAGAGACTAGGAGCTGAGGGCTGTGCCTTCCTGAAGCTCAGCACTGCTACACGCCCTCGCAGATTTGTATACAACCTCTGGACATGCACTCATATATACACACACAGACCCATAGGCACTCCTATTCTCGCATATACTCACAGATTCATAGATACACCCAGATACATTTACACTTCCAAAGCCATATACAACGCAGACCCATACACACTCAGTATCATATACATAAAAACCTGCAGGCTCATATATATTCCCAGATTCATATGCACTCCCAGATACATACACTCCCAAACTGAAATACATACACACTTTCAGACTGATAAACAATCCTAGACAAATACACACATTCAGAATCACACTCCCAGAGACTCACATTTCCAGAGACTCACACTCCCAGACTCATGCATATTCTCGACACATACACATTCTCGAATCTATATACACTACCTGACTCGCATACACCTACAAACTCATATAACTCCTGCAGACTCATACACACTCCTGTACACATATATACCTAGCATCACATACACTCCCAAACACATACACACCCACAGTCTCATATACACTCCCAGATTTATATACATCAACCAAATCATAAATACTCCCAGACATTCATACACTTCCAGACTCATACACATCTGCAGACTTTCAGACTCAATCACACACAAGTGAATGCACATTCTCAAACCATATAATGTCCCAGACTCATTCTCAGAAGCATATATAGCTGCAGACTTAAACTCACTCTCTCAAACACATGTACATTCTCAGATCCATATATACTCCTCAATGCATATGCTCTCCTAGTCTCATATACTCCTACAAACTTATAGTCACTTCCAACAAACTCCCAGATCCATGCACACTCCCAAACTCATACACACACTTCGATTAATCTTAGTTCATCCACATAATATACATGCATACACCAGCACACACAGCATCACTTAAATACTTAGACCTACATGTTATATATTCTCACTCACAAACGTGGATTCACAGATATACATATAAATTCACAGATACGTTGTAATACTCTGTCACACAGGCTTACACAGGTAGGCATGCATGTTGTATTCTGTTTTAAATTCTCTTCACTTCTGACACAAACTCTTTGACATTTATGACACAGAACTCTCCTTCCCTGATGCTCTTCCAAATGCACACAATCACACATTCTTACGTTTACACACTCCATTTCCTTTTAATTCACTCACACACTCACTGGCATGCTATTTTTTCTCAGCAACTGCTCCCTTTCTCTCTCTCTCTCAGATTGCATTTAATTATCTTTTCTGCATGAAAGCTCTCATCTATTCTCTTGCTGTATTATCACCTTACAATGTCTGTTCTCTGCTTATTTGTTAGCTGTCCATTTTTGATGCTTTTTTCTGACACTATCTCAACCATAATGTTAGTATTTAGACATTACCTAGAAGATGAAGCATCTGCAAAAGGGAGTAAAGCTTGCATGAAATTTCATCGAATTGTGAATCAGTTGAAAGGCCACTTAGTGGATTATAAGGAGACGCAGTTGCAGTTTAAGTGAGCAGTGAAACAGGGATTATAGCCACTGGCTTTGAATGTATCAATGCTGTTTCACCCTCATTTTGATGCTGCTTCTAGGCACAAATTTCTCCAGTCTGTTCTGGGTTAGCACTGATCCTCTTGCATGTCAGGGCCATTGATGCTGCTCTCGATGGTGTCCTGGTCAATTTAGGATCATTCTCGGCCCTTGGTCAAGCCCTGAATCGTATCACTCGCCTACAAACATGACAGGCAGCTATGGTCTGCAGGAGTTCAAAAAATAGGTAGCCCGTTGGTGTGCGCAGCTGTACGTTACAATCAGCAAGGGCCACAAACACGGCCACGGGCAGGATGAAAGCTCGAAATGTCGCTGGTTGTACAAAAAACACAGAGAATAAGATGTTTTATCGCAATAATGATGGCTGGCGAACAGCGACTGAACCGATTCAGGTAGAGTGACAGCGATCAGGACCCTGGACAGCGCCTTAATAATGAACGCCGCGGAATCAGCACCACGGACAGCGACAACACACTGGCCCCTCCACCGACACTGGGAGCTGGACAGGGCTGGCCCAGTGCCGACTGCGACAGGTCCTGGAAAAGCGCTGTATGAGCATCGTCAGTCTGAACGGAGTGGCCCCGACCGCCAGCTCCCCCGAGACTTACCAGGAGCTTCCAGTCAAATACAGGCCTAAATAAAGCCGAGTGCGATAGTGGGGGAGGTGATTCCTGACAACCTGCTAGAATACTCTGCATTCAGAATGCCCAGCAGGAATAGATTTATATCCCTTTCCTCGCCTGAAAAGCGGAGATTAATAGCTCGTTGTTATGGGTGTTATTTGGCCTTTGTTTGGTAGACTATGCCCAGCTGTTAAGTGTGCCTGGGATCTTCTCAAATCTGTCAGTGTTCCAACCTCATCTCAACTCTGCATGTTGTTAATGAATGCCTAGTGTTTAATTACAAATCAAATGGCTATAACACATAGCAAATGAAATCCAATCTTACAAATGTTTAAAACATGCAACAAAAACGCCATAAGATTTCGTACCAGTTCACCTCAGTACAGAGACTGCCACATGCTTTCAATTCTAGTCAAATTCAAACAGACAACCACCACTTTAAAAAAAAGCCCCACTGTTTTCTAAACAGTTACCTGCCTCTGGGTCATCCCCTTTAGCTGGAAAGCATCTGAATCATAAAACAGAGAGACCACCTAAGTGACTGCTGGTTTTGTGTCAAGTTACTATACCTGATCCCAGGGCAGAAAGAAGTAGAAACCCTACTACATGTCTTTGACCACTCCCACCCCTCACCCTAATGACAGATAAATGAGGCCAACTTCCCTGCTCCTCGTCTCTGTTCATCATTCTTTTTTGAAACGATATCTGTGGATGTCAGATGGATACAGAGATTGGCTCAGGTATCACACTTTGGGTCCATTAGTCCTTTGACGTTGTCAAGAATAACCCTTGACTAATGGATCCCTCAAAACCAGGCTACCAGAGGTGCCCTGGTAGCTGGGGCCCAAGGGAAACAACCATTCCAGGAATGGAGATGAGCTAATAAATTTGAATCAAATCTTGAAATTAGATATTTGGAAAAGATAAACGTGCTGAGAAAGAGTGAATCATTCTGATCAGCAGGTAAATGGGTTGGGTGGGGAGAGGGGTTTGTTTAGTTTGTGTATGTGTGTGTTTTCAGTATAGCTGAAAAATCGCACACGTTGTGGAAGCTTTTCATCAGGAAGAAATATGAAAATGAAGGGTAAACAGCATTATATGCGCTATAAGTGTTGTTTTCTCTTTATATTGGAAATCTTGTGAACCTGATGAGAAATTTCCACAAAATTGTGTTTTGTTCAACTTCAATTTCTGCACTTTATTGATTTATTCATGGAATGTGAGCTTCTCTGGCTGGAACCAGCATTTATTGCTCACCCCTAAATGCCCTCGAGAAGGTGCCCACCTTCTTGAACCACAGCAATCCATGCCTTGTAGGTACACCCACACCACTGTTAGGAACAGATTTCCAGGATCTTGACTTGGAGACAATGAAGCAATAGTTCCAAGCAAGATAGATGAGTAGTTTTCAGGGTGGTACATCCATGCCGAGTCCATCCACTCCAAGCTGACCTCATCCTTTCTCTTTCTTTCCTTTTCATCTTCTTTCACTTTTTCTTTTCTTCATCTTCCTGACATCATGCAGAGGACAGAGTAATGTTGGTGGTTACTTCTAGCTCACTGGCCTGATGCGTGGACTCCTGGAGTGGCAGTGGGGGTCAGCTGCAGCGATGGCAGAGTAGGGACACCTGGCTTCATAGGCCTGATGCGTGGACTCCTGGAATGGTGAGGGAGCATCGGCTGCAGCGATGGCAGAGCAGGGACTCCTGGCTGTCATAGGCCCAGAGTATGGATTCTTTCAGCTGCAGTGTGTCATCAACTGCAGTGGTATTGGTGCCCAGATCAGGGGTTCCTGGCTGCAGTAGGCCCAGATTGGGGACCTTGCAGGAGTCAAAGACCTTGCAGCTGTGTTTGGGACCCTGGCTGATCAGGATGAACTCTATTTAAGTGCCTTCTTTTAATTTTCAAATGGTGCTGGCTTGTGGTGACAGAATATTTTTCATTGTATCTCCGTAGATACATGTGTCAATAAGTCATTCATTCATTCCATTCATCTGCTGCTTCTGTCCTCTAGGTGTAGAGATTGCAGATTTAAAATTTGATGTTGAAGGTTCCTTAACGAATACTGCAAAGTGCTTGGCAACACTTCAGAGGAACCATTCAGCTACCTATTTTACTGGAGATCCCATACATTAAAATAATTCTGGAGACCAGAAACAGAAAATCTTTCCAGTTGAAGTTGAATAGTTAAAGGAGTTGAAATATCTGTACAGAATCCCAAGAAGGAAATGGAAGCACCAACAAGAGGATAGGAAAAGAATGGTCCTTTAAAAATGTTGTCAACTTCAATTGAAAGTAAAGCTGGGGTTCTCATGGGGCTCCACCATCCCATGTGAAGCAGACTTAAGGGTGGCATGATGGAGCATGGTGTTAATTGGTCTGCTGGCTTTAGGTTTTTGTTATCTTTCACTGTCATCAAGCTATTTCAGTGAACATGACAAGCTCACTAAAACCGCAACAGCCAGTAATCCAGATCCATTGACTGTCACATGTAGCAACTGAGAAATGTGTCCTCAAACCTGTTCTTCAAATCAGTTCGACCATGCATCTTCAATCCATTTGATCTTCTTTGGCCCATATCCTTTGATAGTCTTACTATCACCATACCCAAAATCTCAATCTTGAAATTGTATAAGTACAACAAACGTTATGTTATTACCACTTCCCCTGTTAGTAACGTTATATATCAATATCCATGAAAAATTATTGAGGCTTAATGAAAAAAATAAAAAAACCTCGGGCATATTAAAATGAACAAAAGTGCCTATAAATATATTTAAATAGGAAAATTGCTGAGTTTAGATAAAGAGAATGTGGCCTGTGGGAACTGAGTCAATTTTACTAATATAGGGAGAACTCAGACACATTCAGAAGTTAAATGACTGCTTCTTGCATTATATGGGTTTTCAGCACGAGATAACCAACCAGATACTGCCTATTGAGCCATCTCCTAAAGACAACCTCTTGGCAGGGAACTGTCCTTTCAGCACCAACAGTTTCACAAAACATCTTCGGCCAATGAATTCTCATCCAGCTCCGTCCACAGCTTGGAAAAGTCTGAGACGAAACTGCGACGTCCCCACATCTGAATGTAAACTAGAAGTGAGCTTAATTCCCAACGTGAACTCAGGGTCATCTGAACACTTTGACAGAAACTGGAAACAACCCTCATCCATTTATTTCCCACTTTTGAAGAACACGTTGAACCATTCAGGGAGCAGGACAGTAACAAACAATCCCAGCCACTCAGGGCAGCCTTCATCAAGGGCTGCAACAATACTGGCACCGCGAAACAATATTCACCGCCTAAGGAAACGATGGGGACCTTGCATTGGTATTTACACAGATTGCTGTGGATGGGAACAACACAAATGTCGGCAGCATCACACTAAGATTAACCGTCAGAGGCCCCAGCACACAGACTCCCGATCAAATACACACGCACACACACATACAAACATACACACAAATATGTAACACATTGCTGCTTGAGGCAATGATTTTCTTTTGATTCAACAGATCAAGCTGCTTGACCCAAAAGGGAGCTCGGTTTTGTAGTTTGCAGATACAGATGGATTCAGACCCTGCATACTGCAATTTCTAACAGCCAACACCCGTCTGACGTTAGCGTCTGAAGCGATGTCGATCTGAGCCCAGGGCCGTGTCGTAGTCCCAGGATGGTGCGTTTTGGGAGGGGGTGGGGGGGGGGGGGGGAGCTGCTGCTGAGCTCGACAACTCAATCTCAGAGCCAAAGCATTGAGAGACACAAAGAGCTTCCGACCAGATTCACAGGGGCGTCCGGCCGAATGAGAAATATGCAGAAGGAAAGGGGTTTACAGACATCTGGAGCGGTCTCCACACGCTCCCTTCCACTCACTGATGTGCTCCGTGTCTCTCCTATGCACACGGCCAAACATAACGCAAGCAAACTCCGACCTGCACAGAGACTGAATGCAAAGCACAGAAGCCGTGCACACCAGGCACTCAGTTCTCTCTCACTGTCAGACACACCTTCCTCCATCACAAACTTGTCACACAGCCCTCTCCCACAAAGACATTCTCGCTCCAATGTGTAATGTTGTCACACATTTGCATGAAATCCTTCCTAAAACATCTTACTCTCTCCACCTCTCATTACACAGAGACTCGCATTCACACGTGCATAGATAACACACAAAATACACAGGGTTACATAATAGAAACAGGCCGTTCGGCCCGACCAGCCCGTGTTGGTATTTATGCGATACAGCAGCAGTAGCCCGAATCCGCCTTCTGGTCCCATACCGTTAACAATCACTTCCCCAACCTGTTCTTAAATTCCGCTGTCAATTCTTTTCATCATGTCGGTCACACATACACATACACGTGCAAGTGCACCCTCTATATTGTAATCACATGTACGCCCTCTCAGTCTCACTCAAAATGCATTTTCTGTCTTTCTCTCTCTCTCACACACACACACACACACACACACACACACAGATAATCTCACATATCCTCCCTCCTCCCCACACACAGATATTCTCACATATTCTATTCTCCTCTCACACAGATATTCTCACAAATTGCCCCCCCTCACACACACACACACATATTCTTACACATTCCCCTCTCTCTCACACACAGACACAGATATTCTCACACGTTCCCCACTCTCACACACACGCGGATATTCTCACATATTCTCCTTCCCTTTCACACAGATATTCTCACATTCCCCTCTCTCACACACACACATATTCTCACACATTCCCCCTTTCTCTCATACACACAGATATTCTCTCACATTCTCTCCCCTCTCACACACAGATTTTCTCACACATTCCCCTTCTTACACACACACAGACATTCTAACACGTTCTCCCTCTCACACACACAGATATTCTCACGCAATCCCCTTCTCTCACACACGCAGACATTCTCACACATTCCCCTTCTCTCACACACAGACATTCTCACACATTCCCCTTCTCTCAGACACACAGACATTCTCACACATTCCCCTTCTCTCACACACACAGATATTCTCACATATTCACCCCCGTCTCTCATACACACACAGATATTCTCACATTCTCTCCCATCTCTCTCACACAGATATTCTCACATATTCCCCCTCTCTCTCTCTCACACACACACACAGATATTCTCACACATTCCCCTTCTCTCACACACACAGATATTCTCACACATTCTCCCTCACACACACAAGCTCTCTCATGCTTTCTAACATCCCCTCGTGCCCTGCTACATTGCACCTTACAGCGCCAGACTTGTGCACGCCCTGACTGTGATTTATCATTAGAACCGAAATAAAACATCTGCTCTGCTTAAAAAAAAACCAGGAGGTTATTGCAGTGTGTTTACAAGCAGTGTCTTACCGTTTCAGAATTGTCCCTGCTCCATTGTTTCCTTGCTGTGCTCTCCAGAGGATGTGGCAAAGATTTAAATGATTCTAAAAATTAAAAACTGTCCCTGGCAGCATGAGCTCTCTCTCTCTCTCTCTGTCTCAGTGTCTCTCTCTGTGTGTCTCACACACACACACACACACATCCGCCAGTCAGAAGGCGTCTCCGGCTTCCACGTAACATTAACACAGTCTCCTGCAGGGGCTGCTCTGTCCAACGATTGTCGAGCGAGGGAGGGGAGGCAAAAATAAAGAGGAAGGGGAAAGAATTAAAAGGGGTTGGATTTGAGATGGCCGAGGAAAAGGCACTTTACACTAGCCCCCCGCCCCACACACACACACACACACAGCAACCTCCCCCACGTTAACCTGCTTAGCGAGCTGGGAAGGGGCAGAGGAATGGGCAGTTTCACTCTCTCCCCTCACCCCCGGTGACCGGGACCGCTCGCTGCCGGTCCCTCCGGGGCTCGGGCACAGCTCAGCTCCCGGCTCCGTCCCTTCCATGCCTCCCACCCGCCCTGCGCCTCTCCAATCCATTCCCTCCGCGCCTGAAACCTCGGGGGAGTTGGGTGGGGGGCGGGAGGGGGCGAAATGGTGGTGCGGCGAGATTCGCCATCGACCCCCACCCCGGGAGCCCGCACCTAATGTTGTACGTCCCCCACCTCAGTGTTCTCAGGTCTGGGATCTTCCTGTGCCCTGCCACAGCCCAAATCGCCAACGCTGAAATGGCAAAGTCAACACGGCCTGGCAGGGGAGTGGTGAGGGTGTTAGAGTGGGGAGGGTGATCAGGGTGCGGGGGGGGCATCGGGTATTGGGGCTTTTGGAGTGCTGTTCAGGTGAGGTGGAGGCTGTTGGGGAGGGGGCTCTGGGTGCGACTGTTGGCATGACCTGGAGGGTAACTGGGAAAGGGGTGGTTTTGGACTGTGGTTGAGGGGGTGTAGCTTGTTGGGGAGAGGGTGTGAGGGGAGGCTGTTGGGGTGTGTGTTGTTGGGGAATGGGTGCAAGAGGAGGCTGTTGGGGTGGGTGTTGTTGGGGAGAGGGTGTGAGGGGAGGCCGTTGGGGTGGGTGTTGTTGGGGAGAGGGTGTGAGGGGCGGCCGTTGGGGTGGGTGTTGTTGGGGAAAGGGTGTGAGGGGCAGCCGTTGGGGTGTGTGTTTTTGGGGAGAGGGTGTGAGGGGAAGTTGTTGGGGTGTGTGTTGTTGGGGAGACAGTGTGAGGGGAAGCCGTTGCGGTGGCTGTTGCTGGGAGAGGGTGTGAGGGGCAGCCGTTGCAGTGGGTGTTGTTGGGGAAAGGGTGTGAGGGGCAGCCGTTGGGGTGTGTGTTGTTGGGGAGAGGGTGTGAGGGGAGGTTGTTGGGGTGTGTGTTGTTGGGGAGACGGTGTGAGGGGAGGCCGTGGCGGTGGGTGTTGTTGGGGAGAAGTTGTGAGGGGCAGCTGTTGGTGTGTGTGTTGTTGGGGAGAGGTTGTGAGGGGCAGCTGTTGGGGTGTGTGTTGTTGGGGAGAGGTTGTGAGGGGTGTTGTTGGGGATGGGGCCTATTGAGGCAAAGGGGCTACATGGTTTGGGATGTTGGGCTGGAAATTGTTAGAGGATGGGATTTTTGTGGGGAGGGAGGGGCTGAATTGTGTGTGTTGTGACACTGTGGGCTTTTGGGGCTGGGGTCTCGGAGATAGCAAGAACTGCAGATGCTGGAGTCAGAGTCGACACAGTGTGGAGCTGGAGGAGCACAGCAGGCCGGGCAGCATCAGAGGAGCAGGAGAGTCGACATTTCAGGCCTAAGCCCTTCATCAGGATACCTGATGATGGGCCTCGGCCCGAAGAATCAACTCTCCTACTCCTCTGACGCTGCCTGATTGGCTATTATCCTCCAGCTCCACCCTGTGTCGACTGGGGCTAGGGACTGTTGTAGAAGGGGTTATTGGGACAGAAATTTTTGGGGACGAGATTTTCAGGGAAATTGGTGTTGGAAATTGGAAATAAGTTATGGTGGTTTTTGGGGGAGGCTGTAATTGCGGGGAAAGGGCTTTGGGTGCAATGATTCAGGCTTTTGAAATGAAAATCAATAGGCATTTTGCTGAACTGAACTTACAACATTTTGAAAAGACACAAATTAGCAAAATTTTAAGCAGAATAACCATTCAGAAGAAAGTACCTAAAAGAAAGGCAAACTAAATTCTTCAGATCCTTCCTTCTTAAAGTGCTGTGCCTAGAACTGCAAACAGTAGACTCAGTTGAAGCTGGACCAGTGTTTTATTTGGTTCATCATAAGTTCTTTGTCTTTACACTCCATGCCCTTATTGAGAAACAAGAAGTACTAAAACAGCAGAGGATTCCTTCGACAGAGAATTGCCTTCCCAGATGAAGTGAGACTGCAGTGATTCCCAAGTGGAACATTTCTGAACTCAGTTGCAGCATTGGCAATGGGCATTAACTTCAGGTCAGTTCATTAGCCTGAGAAACTGATAGAAGGAGGTGGATGAAGTAATGTCCTTAGAGGTTTCAACTCGTAACTATCTCCCCCCAGCCCCACTCCCCAACAGTGGCTTGAGTGTGTTGCCTCACCTTAAGGACTGCAGTGGTTCAAGAAGACATCATCTTCTCAAGGACAATTAGGGATTGGCAATAAATGCTGGTCCACGTTCCATGCGTAGTTAAATAAAAATCCCCAACTTCATCCAGTTCTGATGAAAGGTCATCAAGGTAAAAATACTGGTCTCCGCTTATGTTCTTTCAGCCCTTCACTCTTGCCTCACCCTTTTTCTCCAGGCTCCGTATTTTCACAGGAAAGGGTTGACAGTACCTTCCTCCCAAGCAAAATCCTCTACCATCTAGTAGGACAAGGCGCAGTAGATACGTGGAACACCACACTGAGCAAGTTCCCCTCCGAGCCACTGACCATCCTAACTTGGAAACATACTGCTGTTTGTTCAGTGTCACTGATTCAAAATCCTGGAACTCCATCTCCCTAACAGCAATTTGGGTTGTGGGTGTATTTACATCCCAAGAATTGCAGCAGTTCAAGAAAGCAGTTCACCACTACCTTCTGAAGGACAATTAGGGATGAGCAATAAATGCTGGTTCAGCCAGAGACACTTATATCCTATAAATGATTAAACAAAAATCTCCAACTTGATCCAGTTCTGATGCAAGGTTATTAACTCTTTTACCCTGTTCACAGATGCTTCCTGGCCAGCTGAATATTTCTTGTGTCCTCTGATTTCATTTCAGATTTCCACTATCTGCATATTTTGAATTTGTCTCCATACTATAGATCACTGACTCTATAGTAACTCAGGTGCCTCGGGATCTCTCTCCTAAAGGCCAATACATCCTTGAGCAGCTTGTAGCCACTCAATTTACCGCAGAATGATGCAGAAAATGTGATTGTGGTGCGCAGGAGGTTTTTTACTTTTTCATCTAGTCACTAAAAAGTGTTTTAAAAACATTTCTTTACCCAACACAGAAAAGCATAAGACCAGTTCATTGTTTCCAGTAATCGTACACCCAGGGGCTGAGTTTCATCTGTGCATGGAGTCCAGGAGTCTTGGGTTTGTACAGCACAGAAACAGACCCTTCAGTCCAATGCGACCATGCCAACCAAATTTTCTAAATCAATCTAGTCGCATTTTCCAGCATTTGGCCCATGTCCCTCTAAACTCTTCCTATTCATTTAACCAACCAGATGCCTTTTAAATGTTGTAATTGTACCAATCTCCACCACCTCCTCTGTCAGCTCATTCCATACATGTACCACCCTCTGCGTGAAAAAGTTGCCCCTTAGGTCCCTTTTAAATCTTTCCGCCCTCACCTTAAACCTATGCCGTCCAGTTTTGGACTCCCCTACCCCGGGGAAAAGACCTTGACTACTCACCCTCTCCATGCCCCTCATCATTTTATAAACCCCTATAAGGTCACTCCTTGGCCTCCAACACTCCAAGGAAAATATCCCCAGCCTATTCAGCCCTCTCCCTACAGCTCAAACCCTCCAACCTTGGTATAATTGTAACATAAAGCATAATTGCGGATCCACCCCAGCCCAGGGTGAGCGAAGAGCAGGTCCTGGGTTGAAAACCCCCCGGCCTGGACTGACAGGCTGAGCCGAGACTCCAGGTCCACAGCTAGGCCTGGGTGCCTGAATGAGCGTCAGCATTGGCAGAGGGGACAGCAGCAGAGGACCACTACAAGCAAGGTCTGTCAGCATTGTCTGGATGAGCATCAGCTGGGGCGCCAGGCGTCTAAGAATTGGCCCATGGATCCAGCTCGGCCGTGGAGCTGGCACAAGTGGTGGTGACAGTGGCCCATAACCAATACCCAGTGACTATTACAGAAACTCCAGCTGATGCCACGTGGAGCCGGAACAAGAAGGAGAGAGAAAGGTAAACTCTAGTCATATCTTTTAATATATTCAGTTTTAAAATGGTGGCAGAGCATGGCGACACTTAACACTCTTTACTGTATTTTTTTAAAATACGTGACAATAAATCATTCAATTCCCCTTGGTTGATGACTTTGTACTCATTACCCATGGCATCCCATGCAAGAATGTAAGAAAATAGCCATTCCCCCACATGTCTTGCAATAGCAAGTCCTTGTATGGTACGGAACCAGCCACTTGCCTCTCTCTCTGCTGCCAATATTTAATAAGAAAGGCCTCCAACTGCGCTGTTTTCCTCCCTTGGCTCTTGCTTTACCCTTTACCCTCATAGATGCATATAAAATCCTGAAGGGATTGGACAGGCTTGATCTGGGAAGTATATTCCTGAAGTTGAGGAAGTCCAGAACTCGGGGTCACAGTCTAAGAATTAGGGCGAAGCCATTCAGGACTGAGATGAGGAAGAATTTCTTCGTTCAGTGAGTTGTGAACCTGTGGAATTCTCTACCATAGAAAGCTGTTGTGTCCCTTTCATTAGATATATTCCAGAGGGAGTTGGTCTTGGCCCTTGCAGTTAAAGGGATCAAGGGCAATGCGGAGAAGGTGTGAATGGGATACTGAAATTGCATGATGATCATATTGAATGGTGGTGCAGGCTCAAAGGGCCGATTGGCCTACTCCTGCAGATATTTTCCATGTTTCTATGTTTCTTTCCTCCAGGCTCTGAATTAGCACGGCAGATCTTTGACTGCACCTTCCAAACCCACAATCTCTGTCTGTATTCTGCAAACTTTTTGACAGGATAGTGCAGAGATGAATTTGCCATACACATGCTAGCCGTGTGTTTCAAAGAAAACAGCATGCAGAGAAGAAACTGAACCTCTGGACGAGAGCCAATTCATGGTTAAAATATGAGTTATTTTGTCTAGTAGATCCAGATATGTCAGGATGATGACAGGAGGAAAAACTGTAATTATGAGGACAGACTTGCAAAGAGAATGGGGAAAGGCTAGTTTGTCTCCATAGGATCTATCCTGGCAATTGATCAAGGCTGAACTGGACTGTTTGCTTTCTTGGTGGCTTTTTTTGTTTATTCATTCTTGGAAAGTGACCTTTGCTGGCAAGACCAGCATTTGGTGAGCTGCCCTCTTGAATCACTGTAGTCCACATGATGCAGGTAAACGTAAAGTTGCCATAGACCAAGAGGAACTCAGGGTTGCTCTCACATTAGACAGAAACATGTCAGGGGGAGAGTTTAACTTCAGGGGTCACCATGCCTCAGGGGAAGGGGCATGTTTGAAAAGGTGCAACCTCAGATGGTGTAGGTACATCATCAATACTGTTAGGGAGGGAATTCCAGGGCATCGACGCCCAACAACATTGAGAAAATGGCCATATAGCTCCAAGTCAGAATGGCGAGCGACCCTCTACTTGACCTCCTAACAGTGCTATCTGAAGGAATTTTCTGCCATGGTCTTCACCAAGGTTTATTTTAGAGTTAGACACTTTAAATACTAGAAGCTATTTTAAAACATTCAATTTCAATTAACTTCATCACTTAAATTCTGCATCAAGTCTTGAGGCTGGCTGTCCCTGAGGTCTTAACTCTGGTTTCACTAATTTATTGACAATGTTTCTAAACTTGCTTCTGAACAGGAGCAATCCTCAGAGATGTGCTAAGCACAAGTAAGTAGTTCAGTGACATTTCCTACCTTTGGTTTACACGGAGCGGCACTTAACGCTGAAGTGATCAAATGGAAAGTAATAGCCAAGTCAAATTTACCCTGCACTTGGGCCCTGCACTTAGGCATGGATTGAGTTTGTAAACAATCATTCTAATATCACAATATATAGGACATCTTGATTCATAAGTTTAGGCTGGATTACTATCCATCCTTTTTAGTTGGAAGACTAACTGACTAGACTTCTAGTTCAATATCTCCATAACTATCTCCCAATTTCTCATACATTCCATGGCAGCAATGAAATAGAAGACCCAAGCAGCTGCTTTCAGGCTTTAGATATTGCTACAGTGATAATGCCACTCCTGTTTTGGTGGGTGGCAGTCCCTCAGAACAACAATGATGTTTGATCATAGCATGAACCAATGCGTAGAATCCTTTAATGAGGGGAGGCTATCATCCTGGAGCTACCACACAATTCTGGTTGACCAGGAAACAACCGCTCTTATTACTTTCCATAAGTTGTCAGAAGGCTTTAGACATTGACACTCACCCTGTTTGGTTACATTATGACATATCTTCTGTGGCCATCAAGTCCTGAGATGGGAATGGAAACTGCAGCTTCTGGCCCAGAGGTAGGGACACTACCCAGTGCTCCATAAGAGCCCTGATAAATGACTGACCTTCACTAAGCAGCTTGTCCCTATGCCCCATTAAGACATCGAACTTGTAATAAGGCAGAAATATGGCAAAATCCCTTTGAAATTCTGAAATGGCTTTTGCATTCCTGTTAGACATAACCTGAGGTAGAACGTGATACAGAACTAACTCCCTACTATGAAAAGAAAGCTCTGCTTCTGATTAAGGTTGACTTGTCTGGAAAGTGTTCCATATACTTTAATGAGCCATTGAAAGCACACCAAAGAATCTAGTAACACATTTATAGAGTTTTAGATCAAATGAAGGAGAGAACAAGCATCCGAATGAGAGCTCCGTCATGTCAAGATTCAGAAGCAAATCACCAGGCAAGGCATTTCCAGGAGAACTGGAAGCTCCTCATCATTATGCCTCCACTTTTTCAAGAGCTCTCTTGTACTTGCTTCATAGCCTCATGGTGCCCACGCACTAATGCTCTGATACTGGTAATTCAGTTATTACTGGCATAATCTAAACAATTTCTGTAGGAGTTTGAGAGAGCTACTGAGAGGTTGCTGACTTGTTAATGATCGTGTGTGTGGAGGTGAATATCTGTTTGTGTGGGTCGGGTGGGGCAGTTTTGTATATGTGTACAAGGATGACAATGTGTGGGATTGCTGATGTTTATTAACAAGAGCGATAATGGTTTGCATGTAGTATGGCAATCAGTTTAGCTTCTGCATTCGACAGAGGCCTGTTTGAGCCAATTATTGTGCTGGCCCTTAGTATCTTTCCAGGATTGGTACTTCATGGCTGAATGCTTCACACAAGCAATATCTTTCATTAGTAGCTTGCATATTAGTGGATCTGTTTTCTTATTTCTTTATTCTTCAATGGGATATGGGCTTTGCTGGAAACACCAGCACTTGTTGCCTATCCCTAATATTTCTTGAGCGGCTTGTTTTGCCATTTCAGATGGCATTTAAGAGTCAACCATTTAGCTGTGGGTCTGGAGACACATGCAGGCCAAACCATGTCAGGGAAGGACGGCAGACTTCCTTCCAAAAAGGAGCTGGCAAACCTAATGGGCTTTTAACACCAATCAAATAATAACTTCATGATCACAATTCCAAGATTAACTTTAAATTCAACTTCTGAAAAAATTAATTGAGTAAATGTCCCCAGTTGCCATGATGGGATGTGAACTCATGTCCTATAGCAACAGCGAGGACTCTGGATCACTAGGACAGTGACCTAAGCACTATGCAATCATCTCTGCTAAATAGCTCCATTTTTATATAGCCCATATCACTGGGCCTTCAGTGTTAATCAGCTGTTTTGTTTTTAATACAGCCTCATTTAAATAGTGGCTTGTAAATTTAAAACATGATTTCGAAATGATTTTGACACTTTTACTGAATTCACTTTGGCCAGTGCTGTGGTTGAAGTCTGCAATGTTGATGCCTCAGAGAGCAAAGCTCCCTTTGCATCCTTGACTCATGCCATCTCTTATAAGAATTGCACATACCATCTGAACAACAATGAATTGAATGTATCTACAAGAACCATGATCAAACGCTCTACAAGCATAGCGAAGAAGAACGGGACAAAACAAGAGCTCCTATAAAAACACTCAGTAATGATACTGTCGTGAACCAGGGCTGTAGTGGGTAGTCTTCGTGCGTTTGGAAGAAGCCTTATGCTTTTTCAGCCTTAGAAGTGGCAAAAATAAACACAACAAATTTGTGTAAAAGTGATCTGAAAGCTCAAGTTTAATCTGCAGACCATTCCCTAAACTAAGCTTGCACCGAAAGACACAGTTGACCACCACTAGGTGCCCAATTTGTCAGGCAAAATGGAATATGAGACGTACCCCCAGCACAAATGCTGCAAAATGGCACCTGTATCTCTACGCAATTATCATTGAGAATATGCTCAGAGTCTATTGCTAGCATGAATTGTCTGGATCATTCAGTTCATTGGCTGGAAATTCACATCAAGGAGTGCAGTGGGTGGAAATCCAACCATAACGATCTTGGCTCACATCACTTTTCAGAAACACACCATTCATGTCAATTTCAAGTCAAGGTTCAGAGCCAAAAATTAAATTTTAACTGATTTTTTTGTTAACTCACCAATGGCTGCATCACAGTCAATCCTTTCAAATCTTAGTAAGATTTTAAACTGTTATACAATCAACAATACAAAGAGCATCTGTAACAAATACGAACGCTATCATAGAGGACACACGTGAGGCAATATTGGATTGTAAATCGTTGTGTAGGAGGTATGGGTAGTCACAGCTGAGTCATAAGAGTCAAATCACTCTTTCATGTACTTCTCTAATTTCTGAATTGCAAAATTAATTGCTCGCAGTTATTAATATTAACTGCTTGCAATTTTTAATTCGGCATATTTTGATTCTATTTTTAATAACACTTTGCTGCTTTTTATTCAACATAGTATGACGACTTTTAACCCAGAACCAGCAGAGTAAAGAAAATGTTTAATTTCTTTAAAATGTACGTGGAAATTGTAATAGTTAAGAAAGTTTGAAAGGCACCTTTAGAATTTTGCATCAATTTTAATCTTCTTGAATCATAAGAAATATTGGTCCACATGACCTGACAACTCCTGATCTGGAAGCAGTAATGAAAAGAAGGGACCTACCATACTAAAAGTTGAAGGCCAAACACAGATGAGGGCTGCGGGCATAGAGAGCTGCAGCAGGGGTACAGCAGAGAAAGGGTATTTATGAGGAGTGTGTGTAACATTGTTAAACAGGACAGAAAACCAAAGGCAAATTTGGAACAAGGATATCTGTTGCAGGGCACCACTCGTCATCCTGACTTGGAAATAGATCAATGTCACTGAGTCAAAAGCCTGGAATGCCCTCCCTAAGGACATTGTGGGCCCAGCTACAGCAAACACACTACAGTACACTTCTTAAGGGAAATTAGGAATAGGCAATAAATGCTTCTGACCCAGCGAGCAACATCCACGACAAATGAATTCATTAACAAATGGTGAATTGGATATTTTTCTACTTCAATCAGACAAAACTGACCAAACCATTTAACAAGCTTTGTCAAAGAGATTGATTAAGGAATATACTAACCGTCACCCAAACCCTACCGCAAAACTTCCTGAACTGAGTTGAGTAGATTTTGCAGGAGAGTACTGTTCAGATAATTACCATCGCCAGAAGCTTCAGATGGAACATGACCACTGGTGAACATGACTCAAGGGCTGAATCAATCGAGTGGGAAAATATGAGATCCCATGTATGAGTGGCTGAGTTTGAAAGTGTGCCCCATGTTACTGTTGCGTGCTTTCTTGTATCAAATACTTAAAGTAAAATTTAACTTAGTGTTTGAAATATAATGCACTTGCAAATCCATGATTAATTTGCATTGGTTCTCATTTGTGATAAAATAAAAATAACAAAAAATGAAATCTTGTGTTTAATTTCTTCAGTCAGGAGTAGTTAGGCAAATTTAGTTTTTTTTTATTGTTATACACAGGGACAGTATTTTGTCATTTGAGTTATTTGATAGTGTGTATGCAACTGCGTTGTGTAGGGATGTAAATACATTAGAAACAGTTCAGACAGAGTGATATTATTGCTAGTCTATTATTCCAGAGACTCAGGCAGTGTGCTGGGAACCTGGGTTCAAATCATATAATCCCTACAATGTGGAAACAGGACAATTGGCTCAACAAATCCACACCACCCCTCCAAAGAGCATCTGACCTAGTCCCATTGCCCCACCCCTGCATTTCCCATGGCTAATCCACTTAATTTACACACCCCTGGACATTACAGGCAATTTAGCATGGCCAAACTACCTAACCTGTGTGTCTTTGGACTGTGGGAGGAAACTGGAGTACCCAAAGGAAACCCACGCAGACATGGGGAGAACGTGCAAACTCCACACAGACAGTCACCCAAGGGTGGAATTGAACCTTGGTCCCTGGCACTGTGAGGCAACAGTGCTAACCATTGAGCCACCATGTCACCCCTTCTTGTGGGGGGAGAAATCCTGCCATGGACATGGTGGAATTGGAATTGTACATATATATAAAAAAAACTTAAGAGTCTCATGATGACCGTGGGAGGGAAAGAAATAGAAACAGTTCAGAGAAGGCTCTTTCAACTATTCCCAGGGACTATCCTATAAGGAAAAGTTGGACAGGCTGTACCTGAATTTAGAAGGATTAGAACTGATCTTTTTGAAACAAAGATGATCCTAAGGCAACTGACAGGGTGGATGTTGAAAGGATGTTTCTCCTTGTGTGGGAGACTCAAACTGGGCAATACCATTTAAAAATCAGAGGTCTTCCATTTAAGACAGAGATGAGGGGAAACCTTTCCTTTCAGCAGGTCGTGGATTTGGAAATCTTATCAAGAGAGTGGTCAAGGCAGGTTCATTGAATCAACTAGATTCCTGGCTAACAATGAAATCAATGATTATCTGGGTAGGCAGGAATGTGGATTTGAAGTGGTAATCAGATCAGCTGTGATCTTATTGAATGGCAGAGCAGGCTCGAAAGGCCAAATGCCTATGGCTCCTAACTCATAGTTCCTGATCATTGATAACCCACAGGATGTTGCTGGTGGGAAATTCAGTGGTAGTAACACCATTGAGTGTCAAAGGGAAATGGTTGGATTCTCTCTTATTTGGCATCTGTGTGTGAATGTTACTTGCCACTTATTATTCTAAATCTGAATACTTTGCAGGTCTTGCTGCATTTGGATATGGACTGCTTCAGTATCGGAGGAATCACAAATGGTGCTGAACATTGTGCACTGATCAGTGAACATCCCCACTTCTGACCTTATGACGGACGGAAGTGAAGTAATTCCACAGAGTCCAGTATCCCATCACCAAGTCACCCTTTATTTACACATGAACAACCCCTGACTTTGGTTCTACCTTGTTCTGAGTCAGTATTCCTGATACTCTTTATATCTGTCAGTCAGGGCTCCCTGATTGGACCAGATTAACAGCCCCAATCAGGGAACTCATATTCTATGAGGTCCAGCTGGCTGACCTTGTTGCAATTGCCACAGGAAGGTCATTCATAAAGCAGCTGAAGATGGTTGAACCTAGGACATTTCCCTGAGGAACTCTTGCAGAGATCTCCTGGAACTGAGATGTTTGGCTTCCAACAACCACAACTCTTCTTCTTTGTTTTAGGCTTGATTCCAACCAACTGATAAAAGGTAGCTAGCTGATTGATGGGGATAAATCAGAAGGGAAAATGGCAGACGCCAGAGAGTGTCCATAAATGAGTGGGAGGTTTGAGGTACATGCAGTTGCACTACAGTGTAACCACACCCATGACATTGACTTTTCAAGCAATAAATGCTAAAAACCCTATTGTCTCGGTGGGTTTTGAAAGCTTAATGTTTTGTTCTGAGTTCCTTCTTTTAAGTGTGTGGGAGGGAATTCAGAGATATTGCTCTTGGCAAGTTTGGAAAATACTCAGGAAGGAACATATATATATTTTCAGTTTTATTTAGCTAATCTCTCAGCCTTTTTAGGCTTATTGCCAAATGTTACACAACATTCTCTGATCCGCTGCTGAATTTCTGATTACATCACTCTAGATGAGCATAGATTGATATGCAAGAATGATACTGACTGTGTGAGACTATAGCTTTCACCTCTTGAGGAAAGAATAACCTGTACCCACTCTGTGTCTCCATTATCAGCCTGAGAGAAACAGAATGTCACTTCGTTGGGGAAACATGAGATGTGGAATGGAATTGTGTCGGAACTATTAGCACATCCATGCAACACACAAGCTGGCTATTTGCCACCTATGACTACATCCAGGACATGATGCCAGGCAGAACACAACAAGCTTATGAAAGCATTGTGTTAGCGTGAAAATATCTGTTTAAAATATGGGGAGATTCACAGAATCTTGTTTCTGTTTCATGGGATAGATGTGCGATGGCCTAGTGGTATTATTGCTGGGCTGTTAATCCAGACACCCAGATAATGTTCTGGGGGCCTGGGTTCAAATCCCGCCACAGCAGATGGTGGAGTTTGAATTCAATAAAATGTCTGGAATTAAGAATCTAATGATGACTGTGAATCCATTGTTGATTGTTGGCAAAAACCCATCTGGTTCACTAATGTCCTTTAGGGAAGGAAACTGTCATCCTCACCTGGTCTGGCCTACATGTTACTCCAGGCCCACAACAATGTGGTTGACTCTGAACTGCCCTCTGGACAATTAAGGATGGGCAATAAATGCTGCCTGGTCGGTGACACCCTCATCCTGTGAACTCATTAAAAAAGGAAGCTAGCATGGTGACCGTGCCACACTGACCTCACATCTGTGGTGGCAAAATTAATCATTTTAACAAGCTGCACGTGATGAATTGCACAGAATACTAACAGGTTATGAATACTATTGTTGTTAGGGCATCGAAGACAATAACATTACTCACACTGAGGTCTAACTACTCACCAGTGTAAAGGCTGACATGACAAATCGAACTATTTCCTACATTTGTGACCTCTGTTTATATTGATGTTTCTACAGTGCATTAAATTTTTCTAAATAAAATGTTGCTTGCTGAAATATCAATTGAACTGGTTTGTCCTAATTCCTTCTCTATGTGGGACAATGTTAAGGTATAGTGAGGGGAAGGATTAAGAGATTTTAAAAGTGTTGCAACATTCATTACTGTACATGTTGTCATTGCAAAGATTGACGGAGTAGAGGGTGAATATTATTGTAGCAGATAGAAAGAGCTGCCACTGAATCGCTCTATTACAAATACTGAGTCAGAGTCCTTCCTTCCACATGTTGAGAGATGCAGTCTTGTGGATGACCCTGACTGGTTTGGGTCCATTGATTTTCCAGGCTGCATTGCTCACTGCATTATAGTGACATCAGCCCCTTTGTCTCATGTGCAAATTGAGGTCACTGTAACTGATAACGTAATGTTCTTGTAATAACATAGAGTCATAGTCATCGAGTCATTCAGTACAGGCACAGACCTATTAGTCCAATTCATGTACTTGAATAGGAAAGGTTTGGAAGAATATAGGCCAGGAGCTGGCAGATGGGATGAGTTTAGTTTAGGATTATGTATTTCAATATTCAGACTCTGGAAGGGGACTGATTTACAGGATTATAGTAAAAGTGCTGGGATATGGGACTAAAATGAATAGCACTTTCAAAGGGCTAGTACAAGCAGGTCAGGCCAAATGGTCCCTCTTACGTGCAGTACTGTAAGAACATAAAGTAGGAGCAGAAGTAGGCCATTCAATCCATCAATTCCGTTCCACCATTCAATGAGCTCATGGCTGATCTGATCATCCTCAATTCCACTTTCCTGCCTTTTCCCCATAACCCTCAATTCCCTTAGTGAATAAAAATCTGTTCATCTCAGCCTCAACTATACCCAATGACCTCCACGGCACTCTATGATTCTACAAATTCATTACCTCTGAGAGAAGAAATTCCTTCTCATCTTTGTTTTAAATGGCCAACTCCTTACTCTGAGTTATGTCCTCTGGTCCTACAGTGTCCCACACGGGGAAACAACCTTTCTGCATCTGCTCTGTCAAGTCCCCTAAGAATCGTGTATTTCTCAGTAAGGTTACCTCTCATTTTTCTAAACACCAGTGAGCACAGATCGAACCATCTCAACCTCTCCTCAAAAGATAGTCCCTACATACCACTCACGAACCTTCTGTGGACTGCTTCCGATGCCAATATATCTCTCCTTGGACAATGGGATCAAAACTGTGCACAGTATTCCAACTGAGGTCAATTTAATACTAAGTAAAATTTAATCAGAGATAATGTGGACTAATCCCTCATCAAAGCTTTCTAATCAATAAGTCAATCAAGGGTGATGGGGAAAAGTCAGGAAAATGAAGTTGAGGATTATCAGATAGGCTGTGATCTCATTAAATGGTAGGGTGGACTTGATGGGCTAAATGGCCTGTTTTTTTCTCCTATGAGTCATAAGCTTAGGGTCACTGGTATTACATCTTCTTCTCCACTTCGCCATTTTGCAAATCAAGTCAAGGGGAGGCGATGGCCTGGTGGTGTTATCACTGGACTGTTAAACCAGAGACCCAGGTAATGTTCTGGGGATCCGGGTTTGAATCTCACCAGGGCAGATGGTGGAATTTGAATTCAATAAAAATCTGGAACTAAGAGTCAAATGCTGACCACAAATCCATTGTTAATTGTCAGGGGGGAAAAAACCCATCTGATTCACTAATGTCTTTTAAGGAAGGAAACTGTCGTCCTTACCTGGTATGACCCACTTGTGACTCCAAACCCACAGCATTGTAGTTGACTCTTAGCTGCCCATGAACAACAAATGCTGGCCGAGCTGGCAGCGCCTTCATTCTGTCAGTAAAATAAATAAAGTCAGAACAGATTTCTGAAATCAAAAACATACATCCATTTCCTTTTTCTCAATTCTAGATTTCCCAAATTGTTTTATCATTTCCTGGCAAAGAAGGTGGGCAGGCAACCAAGTGTAACATCTTCCACAAAACTCATTAAGAAAATTGGACAAGTAAATATGATCATTCCCACATTCTAGACAGATATGTTCATCTGGGTGTAATTTAACATAAAATAACTCAAATAATTAAAAGGCAGTAATTCTGTCATAAGGTTATGATTATGTTCATAATAGGCTAAGCTTCCATCTCAGAGATTTACATGACATTTGAATCTTTTAGTTGAATTATAGCCTGTATGCTCTGTTATTCTAGGTGTGATTAAAGGGTCCAACTTAAGCTATCATTGGCAGCGATTTGCTGAATTTTTAGATAAGGAACAGATGTAACTTTTAAACAATCCTAAATAAAGAGATTCACTGTTAGGACAAAGTTTCATTTCTCTTACTTATGTGATGTCACCATAGTCCCTCTCCTCTATTTAAGAGGCAACTAGTGGTGGTTTAAACTGCGAGTGATCACACCTCAGGCGAGGGGAGAGGTTGAGAATGAGCGATAACCGGAGCCGATGCAGGAACTGAACCTCCTGCACTGTTGGCATCATGCTGCATCACAAACCAGCTGTCCAGCCAACTGAGCAGACTTTACATTTTGCCAGTCACCCTGAGAGTACTACAGAGCACATTGCCTATTTCGAATGGCTGCTGACACCAATTGCGTATTTTACACAGAAGAGTAGGGCCACAGGAGGAGGCCATTCAGCCCAAAGAGCCTGTCCCACCGTTCAATTAGACCATCTAATCTCAATGTCACTTGCCCGCACTATCCCTATATCCCTTGATGCTATTGGTCTCACAAAATCTATCAATTTTTTTCTTGGACCTGCTCAATGACTGAGCTTCCTCTGGGGTAAAGGACTCTGAAGATTCACCTCCCTCTGAGTGAAGAAATTTCTTCTCATCTCAGCCTCTAATGACCTATATCTCTCACAGAGATTATGTCTTCTGGTTTTAGACTCGCTGTTCAGGGAAAGCATCCACCCATTATGCCCTGTAAGAATTTTGTAAGTGAAAGGAGACATTTTTGTCGACGTTTTTTCACATAAAAAGTGTGAATGCAAGGAATAGTGTGTTTGGCTTCATACTTTCCTTCGCCATTTGAATGTTTTGGTTGGAACAAGCAAGAGGAAGTAATGGACAAAATGTTGCAATGATCGGGTTGGGTGGAATGTAAACACCAGCACAGACTAGCTGGTTTCAATTTCTGCATTGTATGTTCTGTGCATTTGCCTACAGAAACCTCTGTCTGCATCATTTTCGTATGTACTAATCATGAAAAAAAAAGGTAGCACACTCTCTATGAAGATGAATTGTGGGCTGAATCAAACATGCTTTCATGACATGCTAGCGATGTAAACATATCAGGATATGAAGTCCATCTAAATGCATTAGTAACTCAAGCAAACTCTGTCACATTTACCACAAAAATACCTCAGCAATCCCACCAAAACACAACACAACAGTAAATATGACATTAAGTTAAAACATTGAAACATGCAAAAGCTTTTAGAGGCATGGTGAGTGAGTCCACTAAGAAGGTCCTCAATAGAGCTAGAGATAGTAGGAACTGCAGATGCTGGGGAATCTGAGATAACAAGGTGTAGAGCTGGATGAACACAGCAG
>NC_063352.1:7275073-7317485 GCF_021869965.1 Rhincodon typus | reverse complement strand
AGCTAAGCAGCTGGTCGAACTAAGCCCAGGGCTCCTGGTTTCTGATGTATCATACAAATGCCCAGATCAAGCAAATATTCCAATATTTGGACAGATTTATAGTCTTGGCAGAATGTCAAAAAAAGTCTGTACTTGATATTACACCGCTTCACCTTTCACGAAAGGTATTGCAAGAGGACCAGTGGAGAGCCTTTACAGAGGAGGAGGAACTGGAAATGGCTGGGGTGATGTGCGGCCAACTAAATTGGTTTATCACTCAGTGACAGAACTTACACTTAATTTTGCAAATGTGTCCTTGAGCCTTGGACTTCAGCACAGTGCTCTGGCATCAATAAGAACATGTCTTGGCTAATCGACAGTCTGCATTTGCTAGCACAAAGGCCTGTCAACACACTGAAATAACTCCACAGAGGCCAGTCTCCCATCACCGAGTCACCCTTTATTTGCACATGGAGAGTCCTTGGCGCCGATCCAGCTTCGTCACAGCCAGCTCTCAGAGTGAAACTAACTCTGACACTCCTGTCCTTATCTGTTAGCCAGGGGTCCCTGATTGGACCAGATTAAAAGCCTCAGTCAGGGAACTCATATTCTGTGAGGTCCACTTGGCTTATCTTGTTACAATCACTACATTTAGTACATTAAAAACATAGCGGATAGGAGCAGGAGTAGATCTGCACATTATTCAATAATGTCATGACTGGATACGGCCATTCTGAACAGATAATGTAAAAATGACTCACAAAGAAATGTAATACCAATTTATTTGGTTTGTACGTGTTCTTTTAGTGCTTGATTCTTTGAAGTCTATGGTGTCTGTATCCTAATCTTATGATTATTTGAAAGCTAAAATTCAGAAGACTAAAGCCGGGCATTCTACATGTCCTGATTCCTCAAACTCTGTCCACTGTCTACAAGCCACAAGTCAGAAGTTTTAGAATCACAGAATCATACAGCTCAGAACAGGCCATTTGGCCAATCAAGTCTGCGTTGCCAAAAATCCGCTACCACCTACTCTCAGCCCACTTTCCTAACTGGGCCTAAAACGTTGAATGTTATGACACTTCAAGCGCTCATCCAAGAACATTTTAAAGATTGTGAGGTTACCTGCCTCAACTACGCTCCCAGACATTGCATTCCAGACTCCCTGCATCCTGTGAATGAAAAATGTATTCCTCAAATCCCATCTAAACCTCTTGCCTTTCAGTTTAAAATTATGCCCCCTTGTCATTGACTCTTAAACTAAAAGGAACAGCTGCTTTCTATTCACTCTGTTTGTGCCCATTATAATCTTATACACCTCTAGTATGAATCCCCCTCAACTTTCTCTGCTCCAAAGAAAACAACCCAAGTTTCTCTTCAGAGCTGAAATGCTCCCCTGGATGACTGCAATTCCCTACAGCACACTGCTACAATCTCAACACCATCTATGACTAATCAGATCACTTGTCTCCCCAACAAACCTCACTTTCAACATTCACTCCCTCCACTGTCAATGCACAGTGGCAGCAGTGTGTACCACCCACAGGTGCACTGCAGATACTCACTACTGCTCTTACAACATCACCTTCCAAAGAAGAACAAGGGCAGCAGATCCTTGGGAACACCACCACTCGCAAGTTCCTCCCCAAGGCACTCACCATCCTGACTTGGAACTATAATGCCATTCTCTCAATGTCGCTGAGTCAGACTCCTGAAACGTTCTCCCTAACAGTACAGACTGTGTCCCTATACCATATGGCTTGCAGCAATTCAAGAAGACAGCCCACCACAACCTTCTCAAGGGCCATTAAGGATGGGCAATCAATTCTGGCTTAGCCAGCAACACCCACATCCGAAGAATCCTAAAAAGAAGGTGGGACGAATGTAGTAGCATCTTGCTGCTGTTCGATGGGGAACTCACAATGTGCCTATGGCACGGTCTTTCTCTGTGCTGAGTCATAGGCAGCTAACCCCAAGAACAAAAACAGAAGTTGCTGGAAAAGCTCAGCAGGTCTGGCAACATCTGTGACAAAAAAATCAGAGTTAACGTTTCGGATCCAGTGACCCTTCCTCAGAACTGGATCTTTACTCAAGACTTTACTCAAGACCCCCAGGATTTTACTCAAGATCCTGTCTTTTTCTTCAGTCCCCTAGATTGGGCACCTTTCATATCTGTGAGAGAGGTCACTACCTTATCGATACCACCCCTTGCTCTTCCATAACTGTCAGGTAATCCTTGCGAATGATCAGGATTCTGACTGGGAAAACACCCTTGGCCACAGGTTATAAGTGAGAAACTCCCAAGAAGGCTCCATCAAGTCAATGCTGAAGGCTCTGCAGTTCAAAACCAAGAGTCATCAAGAGCTTGGAAGATTTTCCTCAATGGGCCTCAGCACATGTTTGTGAAGGAAATTTCAGCTTTGCTCAGTGATACATTGAGTCAGGTGAGACACACCTGATATTCAAGGCTGCAATAGACAGATTTTATTTAATCAGTAAGGGAATCGAGGGTTATGGGAGAAAGGCAGGAAAGTGGGGTTGAGAAGTATCATATGGTTTCATTGAATGCTGGAGCAGATGTGGTGGGCTGAATGGCCTACTTCTGCTCCTAAATCAGCCTCTAGCAGGGTAGGTGGGTCCCACCAGATTAGCTGCCAGCATCTATAAAACTAAGATTATTTTAAAAATCAGCTCTCTGGACCTTTGCCATAGAGTCATAGAAATGTGCAGCACAGAAACAGAGCCTTTGGTCCAACTCGACCATGCTGACCAGATATCCTAAATTAATTTAGTTCAATTGGTCAGCATTTGGTCCATATCCCTCTAAACCCTTCCTATTCATGTACCCATCCAGATGCCTTTTAAATGTTGTAACTGTACTGGCCTCCACCACTTTCTCTGGCAGCTCATTTCATACACATTACCACCCTCTGCATAAAAAGTTGCCACTTAGGTCCCTTTTAAATCCTTCTCCTCTGACCTTAACCCTATACCCTCTTGTTTTGGACACCACACAATAGAAAAAGACCTTGGCTATTCACCCTATCCATGCCCCTCATGTTTTAAAAATCTCTATAAGGTCACCCCTCAGCCTCCAATGCACCAGGGAAAATAGCCCCAGCCTATTCAGCCCCTCCCTATAACTCAAACCTTCCAATCCCAGCAACATCCTTGCAGGGTTTGAGCTATAGGGAGAGGCCGAATAGTCTGGGGCTGTTTTCCCGGTAGCAGCATTCTATGATGTTCATGAAGTCATCACTGGCTTGGTGGTTGTGAAAGTTTATCCATTTCTCTCACAGCTGTCAGAGCAGCATCACGTTGTGATCTCTGACATGCCATGCAGGGTTATCGGAATTTTTTTTGATGTTCATGATAATTGGAGGTAGCCTCCTTCAGCTATGCTGCCTGCAGCAAAGGTACATTGGAATCTGGGCCTCTATCATCTAATTCCTGCCACTCTGTCTCTCGGTTGTGCAGCATATTTCCCTGGGTACCCAGGTGGGGAATTCCACTCAGTAATACTGTAATAAAATCTCTGCCACATCTCCCACGGGCAAGTCACATTACAGGGACCATGGCCAGGGGCAGAAACTTCCTACAATGGGAATTTATAAAATTGTGAGGTGTATAGATAGGGTTAATGGTAGGTATCTTTTCACTAGGATGCGGGAGTTCAAGACTTTGGGGGGCGGGGGCACATCTTTAAGGTGAAAGCAGAGAAATTTTAAAAAGATTTGAGGGGCAAATTTTTTACACAGAAGATGGTTTGCACGTGAAATGAGTTTCCAGAGGAAGTGGTGGATGTGGGTACAGTTACGAAGTTTAAAAGACACATTGATAAGTACTTGAATAGGAAAGGTTTGGAGGGGTACGGGGCAAGAGTAGGCAAGTAGGACTAGCTTAGTTTGGGATTATGGTCAGTGTGGACTAGTTGGAACAAAAGATCTGTTTCTGCGCCATTCTATGACCCAGCACATAAGGGGAGATGGTGGCATTGCGGTGGCATCATGTCCAACAAAAACAGAAATTGCTGGAAAAACTCAGCAGGTCTGGCAGCATCTGTGGACATAGAAAGATGATTCACATTTCGGGTCCAGTGATCGTTCTTCAGAACTGATTGTAGCTGGGAAAAAGTTGGTATATATGCTAAAGATGAGTTGGGGGACGGGGAATGGGGGAGCTGGGAAAGAAGCAGATGATGGAGATGGAGCCCAGAGAGAGAGAAACACACTTGGGCAGACAAAGGATTAGGTAAGGGTCAGCCTGGGAGAATGAATAGCTGCTAATGGGGATCATTAGTAGCAGACAAGGGGATGATTGTGGTAGCAGTCCATGTGATGACAAGGCCTGGTGTGTGGGGATGGGATAAGGATATGGGAGAAAGCCCTAAAATTTTTGAACTCGATATTGAATCCAGAAGGCTGTAGAGTTCCCAAGCAGAAAATGAGGCGCTGTTCTTCCAGCTTGCACTGAGCTTTGCTGGAGCACTGCAGCAAGCCTGAGATAGAGATGTTGCCTAGGAAACATGGCGGTGTGTTGAAGTGGCAGGCAACCGGAAGCTTAGGGTCATCTTTGGGGTCAGTGACCCAACGTATGCTACAGTTCCCCAATATAGCATACTTGTCACTGTAACATCATGTCTCTGGGCTAGTAATCTGAGAGTCAGGTTATGGTCCTGGAGACACGGATGGAATTTAAATTCGACTAATAATTTTAAAATGTCTGGAATTGAAGATTAGAGTCAGTGATGGTGTGAGTTTCAATTACCACAAAACCTCCTCTGGTGCACTAAGGTCCTTAAGGGAAGGAAACCTGCCATCATCACTCAGTCTGAACTACATGTGACTCTAACACAATGTGATAGTCTTTTAACTGCCTTGCTGAAATGGCCTAACAAGCTGCTCAGTTCCAGGGCAATTAGCGTTGGTCTATAAATATTGACCTTACCAACAACACCCACCTGCCATCAAAGCATAAAAATACAAGATGCACTGAGTCAGATGAGACATACCTACCTCCACAAGGGCAGGAAAGTTCCACCAGTACACCAGAGACAAATTGAAGATTTATTTTAAAATAAGCATTAGCCCTTTTAAACAAGGAGACAGAGGGATAGGGATAGAATGGGAGAGTGCAGTCTTTGGCTGTTCTTCATCTCTCAATCATGTGCTGGGAGATGCACCTCTCATGCCGCTGCTGCCTACAGGATAATGGGATATCATCACATTGACTCCACTAACTCTGGCACATGCGATCCTAATGTAAATACTAGGGATTTCTGCCCCTTGTATTTCACTGACGATTCCATACTTAACTCGGGTGAAGAATTCCAAACAATTGAAATGAAATTGGCCTAATGGAATTTTACACAACCTGAATAAACAATTTCACAAAGGGTTTTCGCTTCCTGGATTTGCTTTGATTGGAATCAGAATCATGCGTAGATGAAATATGTGTTTATCTAAACACCTACACTAAAATGCAGCAGAATTCCAATAATCCACCATTTCAACATGCCCTTGAGAGATGGAAAAATGCCAACAGAAATTTGCATTTACATAGCACTTTTCACGTATTAACATATCCCAAGTTGCTTTGCAGGAGTGTTATCAGACAGAAATTGACATTATGTAGTGGGGCACATTGGCCAAAAAGATAAGTTTTCAACAGCATCTTAAAGAGAGGCTTAAGGAGGACAGTCTAGACTTTAGGCTCTGGCAGCTGCAAGCATAACTGCCAGTGCTGGAGTGATTGAAATTGGATCTACTCAAGTGACCAGAATCGGAGGAGAATTGGAGGGTTTTTGAGCTGAAATGGATCACCAAGATAGGAAATGGAATGGCCATGAAGGGATTTGACAATAAGGATGGAAGTTTTAAAATTGAGAACATTGCTGGATAGGAACCAGTGAGCTTCCAGGTGGTGGTAGGATGAGATTCAGTTCAAGGAGGAGCATCACTGGCTTGAAAAAATGAAAGTGTACAGAGTTTGGACAAAGGGAGGCCAGCTCAGGTGTAGCTGTAACAAAGGCATAGATGAGTGACTCAGCAGCAAATGAGCTGAAGCAGGGTTGGAGCTGGAAGTAGGTGGTTTTGATGATGGAGTGGATATGATGGTTGAAACGTCATCACCTCAGAGTGAATTAAGGAATCAACATTGCCAATGGTTTGGCTCAGTCTCTGACAGTGGATAAGGGGACAATGCAGTCAATGGCAGTGGAATGGAATTTGTGGTGAGGATCAAAGACAATAGCTCCCTAACAATTCAAAATGTGTCAGATATTGTCCTAAAGCAACAGAGTTATACATTAACTGATCTCAATTCAGTATTTGTCATAACTTGACAAAAGGGGGCCTCACAGATTCAACAGTTATATATAAAGGAGCAGTATGTACACAACAAAAAATTGTGCTTAGAAGACAGATACATTAGGGACATTTAAGCGACTCTTGGCTAGGCACGTGGATAATAGTAAAATGTAGGTAGTTTGATCTTAGAGTAGGATAATAGGTCGGCACAACATCGTGGGCCGAAGGGCCTGTACTGTACTGTGCTGTTCTATGTTCAATGTTCTGAGACCTACACTCAGAGATCATTGTCTGCCTGTTATCAATGGGTTCTCACTCCAGCCTTCAATTCAGCCAATAAATACCTATGTAACATCTGCCATCAACATCTCAATTGCAACTATAGAATTATAGAATCATACAATCATAGAATCATACAGTAGAGAAGTGGCCCTTTGGCTCATTGAGTCTGATCCACCAAAAGTACACGACTACTTGCACTAATCACTAGCAATATTAGTGAAAAGATTGTACTCATAGAAAGCATCCTCTTTGGACGCATTACAGTATGGTATGGCAACTGCTCTTCCCAAGACCACAAGAAACTACAGAGAGATATGTACGCAGCCCAGTCTAACAGACAAACTGGCCTTCCATTCATTGACTCCATCTCTAATTGCACCTGCATTGGGAAAGCAACCAACATAATCAAAGACCCCTCCCACTCTGATTATACTTTTGTCCACTTTCTTCCTTTTGGCAGAGGATATAAAAGTTTGAATACACATACAATCAGATTCAAGAACAGCTTCTATCAGACTTTTAAATGGACCTCTCAAATGTTAATGTTGATCTCCTATCTGCATCATCTCTGTGGCTGTAACACTGTATTCTGCACTCTGTTCTGCTACCCTAATGCACTTTGTATGGTATGATTTGCCTGTGTAGCACACAAAACAACACTTTTCACTGTATCTTGGTACATTTGACAACAATAACAAACAAACAAATAAATGAAGGATGTTATTGCATTCAATACAATTCAGAGAAGTTTTACTGGACTAATATCTGGAATGAGTGGATTATGTTGTAAGACATTTTAAGTTTCTCACATCTTACAACGGACTCACAAAGAAAATAAATAATCTTTCCCTAGACATTCTATCAATCCCTTCATAATTAAAAAAAGTTATCAAATCTCTTCCCTGCTGCAGTGGAAGGATTTCCACAGCCTTAAATCATTCCTTCTAACAACAGTTTCTCAACCTTCACAATCCAGTGAATTTATGCTGTATGGTGACTGTTCTGGATGGACACTTCCTAATTAAGAGATATATGGCAAATGTTGACGGTGCAGTAGCACAATGTTATTGTTGCTGGCCTGGATAACCAGAATCCTAGACTAATGCTCTGGCAACATCAGTTCAAATTCAGTGGGTAAAGAGTTTAAAATTCAATTAATTAATCTGGAAATTAATTTCAAAGCTAGTATCAACAAAAAAAAAATGGTTGCAAAGTGAATAAATTCTTGTTAAACATCTCGTCTAGTTCACTAATTCCCCCATTAGGGATGAAACCTGCCAACCTCAGCTGGTCTGGCATACATATGGTCCAAGATCCAAAGCAATAAGTTGACTTTTAACTGCCCTTTTAGCAAGCCACAGGGCTTAAGGGAAATTGGGATGGGCAAAAAATGTCAGCTTTATTAGTGACATGCATTCTGATTGAATGAATGGAAAGTTAAATGATGGGGTGCACAATAGTGGGCTCTGGAAATTCCCCATTATTCATTGTTTCAATTACAATGTTTTGCCATCCTTATTGGACAGATTCACATTCTATCATCAATGTGTATCATGGGACAGGTTTACCATAACTAGGAAGCTATTAACAACACTGATTAATTATTAATTTTTTTAGCTGCTGACTCTATGAGTTAATTATAGACCTGAGTTTAGATAGTCCAGGAAAACAATAGTACTTTCTGAGTACTCTTACACCTGTATGTGTATACCTCACTTTCCATTTAGAACAGATTTATTATTTTTGCTTTCTTACTTAATCTTTCAGTAATATCTACAGACCTCTTACTCAGAATCTTTCTTATGCATTCACATAAGCTCCATGACTACTACTGTCCTGAATACATGCAATTCTAGGATATTTCAGAAGGTTTCTGGAATACACTCGACAGTAAATTTATGAAGAGCACTCCTAGTGATTGGATGAGCATTCTTGTGCAAATTTCAGAGCAGATGGTTGTAGCATACTCCATTAATCTGTCAAAAGACCTACACTATTCAACACTGACACTTCTACATTTACACCAGACACTGCAGCCATAAAAGCACTGTTGCACAGCATTCCTGGCAAGCAGTGGTGAAATCAAGACATAAATGGAGCATCTTTTACTCTGAAAAATAGGAATGATTTGGAGCTATAATTATATAAAAGAGATGTACTATTAAGTGGTACAAAAGCATCAACGCTTGACTACCTCCATCATCACATTGTATATGCCCATATTATGTCCATAATATATATGTTACTCATATGTATAATATTTGTACAGTATATGCAGCAATGAAGGATCGAGACACAGATAATCTATTTCTCAGTAACCTCTTCTTTATTTTCTAGCTGACTGTTCACCATTTTTATCTCAGAATATACCAACTTCCCGTGTGGCCATTAATGCAGAGATGCAATTTGCCATCAGAATCCAAAATTGTTATGTGGGAACATTACCATACAGTGATCACTTTTTTTTCTCTGTCAGTACCACATCCTCCACTCTAACCCACATTTTCAATTTATCTTGTGGGCTCTTCTCTTTGCTTTTTCTTGTGCTTAATCTTTTGATCTTAGTTTACATCTCATTTCTACATTTCATCTTTAATCATTTTCTCCCATTCTATCCTTTCTCTTATCATTTCTGTAAATTTGAAATCAAATTCTTTAGATATTAGCATGACAATATATTGGGGTGAAATTGCTTTGATTGCTTTTGTAATAGTGGACTAGCATTATTTATTTCAAGTTGCTTATTACAGCAAAGAATTTTGGCAAGAGCATTAAAATGTACAGGTGACATTCAAAACTCTTTGTTTTAAAGAGTGGTTTCTTGTTAAATTTCACTCTTGCACACTTACTGCTCTCTACATATAATTGATTGTCGTACATCCAATTTGTACACTGGACTATTTCAGGATGCCCACTAATGGGTCACCTCTTGGTCTCTGCTCTCAGCATTTTGTACAGCTAATGCAATTGAACTGGGTTCTTCAACATTTGTGCTTGAGAACTAAGCATGGCATCGGCAATATGGTCTTTTAGCTCAACCTAATCACCAATTCACCAACAAACAAACAGCAATGCCCAATAATTGATCAGTAATACTATTTCTTAAAGAAAAATCAATATCAATGAAATAGTAACAATTAACTAGCAACTAAAGACATCAAATAGGAATCAATAAAAACCAACAAAAGGAAAGCATCAGACATTTGGATGCATTATTGATAGTTTCCCCACTATTCAATATCAGTAAAGAGACTTATGAATATACTAAGACTATTGTTACTCATAACATGTGAATCATGCATTATCAATAACCAAACATCAATCTTTTTTTTTTATTCATTCATGGGATGTGGGCTGGGCTAACATTTATTGCCCATCCCTTGGTGGCCTTGAAATGATATGAAAATTATTCTCTTTGTCCTGAGTATGCTGTGGGATTTCCGTTTATTTACAACCCTGAAATTTATTGGCATGTTTCCGACATTCCTGACATAAAATCTCATATTGAGTCCAATGAAGATACAAGAAGAAAGCTTGCAGAAATTCCTAATAATTATCTCCAAACATGATGAGAACTGCTTGCTAATTTATTTTAAGATCAAGTCATAAAACGTCAGCATTTCTCTTAAATTCCAGATTATCTTGGAAAGGAGGTTAAGATCATTCAACAAGCTTGATAAACCCTCCAGTATCCTTTTTGGTTCACAGAGATGGTTTGCCAGCATCAAGATCTTCAGACATTCCTCCCTTGTGACAGAAGCATCTACAAACTACTTGGCTCACGTAAGAAATTGAGAACTAGGCGCAGGAGTAGGCAATTCAGGCCCTTGAGCCTGCTTCACCATTCAGTATGATCATGGCTGATCTCATCTCAGTCTAAAAAAACATACAATTAAAGCTTCTTACTTGTTGTCTCATAGCTATTGATCTTGCTTGAAGTTACACAGGACTATGATGGATAAAGGCCTGAAGATTTCCCTCATCTTGGAATTCTGCTGGAAAACATTATGTTGTTTTACTTTGCAAGCCCCAGATTTTACTTAATTTCCTGCCCTTCTTGTTTTCCTCCATACTGCACCATCTATTTCCGAAAAAGAACTTGTCATATTGCATGGCAGGGCAATTAAGAGAGGTCCAATGGCCTACTCCTGCTTGGATCTTCTATGTTTCTATATTCCAGGTATCAGACAATGTTATTCTCAAAATATTTGTCATTTGCTGCACAACAGTAGCCTAGTTTATAAGAGATTGGATCTTTCTACCCAAGTCCTCTTGGGTGCCCGTTGGTTCATAGAATCCCTACAGTCTTCGGCCCAACAAGTCCACACCAACCCTCAGAGCATCCCACCCAGACCCATCCCCATATAACCCACCTAATTCTACACATCCCTGAACACTATGGGCAATTTAGCATGGCCAATCCACCTAGCCTGTATGTCTTTGGACTGTGGGAGGGAACCAGGGCACCCGGAGGAAACCCATGCAGACACGAAGAGAACGTGCAAACTCCACACAGACAGTCGCCCGAGGGTGGAATCAAACCAGAGTCCCTGGTGCTGTGAGGCAGCAGTGCTAACCACTGAGCCACCGTGCCACCCACACTAGTTCAGTTGGCAGATTTACAATGCAGAGTGATACCAATAGCACAGGTTCAATTCCCATGCCAGCTGAGGTCCCTACGAAAGGTCTGGTCTTCTCAACCTCAACCCTTGCCTGAGATGAGGCAACCCTCAGGTTAAACCACCGTCATTTGTCTCTTTCCAATGAGTGAGCAGCCCCACAGTTCTCTGGGACTATGGCAACTTTACTAGAGTCTGAGAGGAGAGAAGGACCAGTCTGCATAAGAGAGAGTTATGTTTAACTGGAAGTGTAGAATGTACAATAGTGTAAATGAAGATTTACATTTTCATGTAAATGTAAATTAAAATGAACTTATTCATAGTTAGAGGGAAACCTTGCCAGTCCAGGACAGGCCATAAGTTAGTGGTACAGTCTACATTTCTAATCTCCCAGACCTAGGTCTTGGCTCCCCCCTCTGTAACTGGATCCTTGACTTCTTGACCCACAGACTGCAATCAGTAAGAATAGGTGACAACTTCTCTTCCACCACAATCCTTAATACAAACCCCACCAAGGCTACATACTCAGCCTCCTTCTATATTCCTTATACACTGACGACTGTGTGGCCAAATTCTGCCCCAATTCATTTACTAGTTTGCCGACGACACCACCATTGTAGGTCAGATCTCAAACAACAATGAGACAGAATACAGGAAAAGCATTGCACACTTAGTAGCATAGTGTAAAGACAATGATCTCTCCATCAACATCAGCAAAGCAAAACAGTTGGTCATTGACTTTGGGAAGCAGAGTGGAGGGCATGCCCCTGTCTGCATCAATGGTGCTGAGGTGGAGATGGTTGAAAGCATCAAGTTCCTGGGAGTGATGATCACCAAAAATCTGTCCTGGTCCACACACATCGATGTAACAGTCAAGAATTCAGATCAGTGTCTCTACTTCCTTAGCAGACTAAGGAAAAATGGCATGATTAGAATGGCTTTTACCAATTTTTATAGATGCACCATAGAAAGCATCATATCTGAAAACATCACAGCGTGGTTTGGCAACTGCTCTTCCCAAGACCGCAAGAAACTATTGAGTCGTGAACACAGCCCAGTCCACCAGACAAACTAGGCTTCCATCCATTGACTCCATCTATACTTCCCACTGCCTTGGGAAAGCAACCAACTTAATTAAAGACCCTTCCCACCCTGGTTATACCCTCTTCCACTCTCTTCTATCGGGCAGAAGATATAAAGGTTTGAATACATGTACGAACAGATTCAAGAACAGCTTCTTCCCGCTGTTATCAGACTTTTGACCAACCTCTCAAAATTTAATGTTGATCTGTCTCTCTGCATCATCTCTGCAGCTGTAACACTGTATTCTGTACTCTGTTCTGCTACCCTGAATCATTTTGTATGGTAAGATCTGTCTGTATAGCACACAAAACAACACATTTCACTGTATCTTGGTACATGTGACAACTGTAACAAACAAACAAATAAACAAAGGATGTTAATGCATTCAATGCAATTCAGAGTTTTACTGGACGGGCAGCACGGTGGCTCAGTGGTTAGCACTGCTGCCACTGTCCAAAGATGTGCAGGTTAGGTGGATTGGCCATGTTAAATTGCCCGTAGTGTTCTGGGATGTGTAGATTAGGTGGGTTACAGAGGATGGGTCTGGGTGGAATGCTCTGAGGTTCAGTATGGATACTTGTTGGGCCAAAGGGCCTGTTTCCACACTGTGGGGATTCTAACACCTGGAATGAGTGGATTATGTTGTGAGAAAAGGCTACACTGAGTTTAGAAGAGACAGAAGTGCCTTAATTGAAACATGTCAGATTCTGAGGGGCTTGACCATGTAGACGTGGAAAGGATATTTCCTGTTGTGGGAAATTCTAGAACTAGGGCTCATCGCTTTAAGACCAAGGGGTAGCCTATTTAAGGAAGAAATGAAGATTTTTATCTCTCAGAGGGTTGTGAATCTTTGGAATTCCTTTCCCCAAAATATAGAAACTTTAAACATTTCTAAGGCAGAGGTAAATAGATTCTTAATGACCAAGGGGATGAAAGGTTATCGGGGATATGCAGGAAGGTAGAGTTCAGGTTAAAATCAGATCAGCTATGATCTTGATGAATAGCAGAGCAGGTTTGAGGAGCCAATTGGCCTACTCTTGTTGCTTGTTTGGGTGTTTGTTTGTCGCCAGAGAACATTAGTGTGCTGGTACAACATGTAATCAAGAAGGCTGATGTAATGCTATCCTTTATTGCAAGAGGAATTGAACTTAGAAGTGAGTATGTTACGCTTCAGCTGTACAGGGCATGGTATGGGCCACATTTCGAATACTGTAGAAGAGTTGTGGTTTCTTTATTTAAGGAAGGATGTAAATAAATTGGAAATGATTCAGAGAAGGTTTATTAGGTTGATACCTGGAATGAGTAGATTGGCTTATGAAGATAAGTTGGACAAACTGGGCTTGTTTCCGCTGGCTTTTAGAAGAGTGAACTTGATTGAAGTGTACAAGATCCTGAGTGGTCTTGACAAGGTGGACGTGGAAAGGATGTTACTTGTGGGTCAGTGCAGAATTGATGAGCGCTGTTTTAAAATTAGGAGTCGCCCTTTCAGGCCAAAGATGGGAATTTTTTTTACTGCCAGAGAATTGTACAGATTTGGAAGTCTGTTCCAGAAGGTGGTTGAGGAGAGGCCATTGAGTATTTTTAAGATGTGGAGGTGCCAGTGTTGGACTGGGCTGGAGAAAGTCAGAAGTCACATGACACCAGGTTATAGTCACTTCACCCGACGAAAGAGCAGCGCTCCAAAAGCTTGAGATTTCACATAAACCTGTTGGGCTATAACCTGGCATTGTGTAACTTTTGAATATGTTTAAGTCGGAGAATTGTTCGTCAGGAGAATTAAAGGGTATCGGTGGGGTAGATAGAATGTAGAATCCGAAACACAAACAGATCTGCCGCAATGGTGGAGGGCACTCAAGGATCTGAATGAAAACAAAGTTGCTGGAAAAGCTCAACAGATCTGGCAGCATCTGTGAAGGAAAAAACAGAGTTAACGTTTCGGGTCCGATGACCATTCCCCAGTTCTGAGGAAGCGTCACTGGACGCGAAACGTTAACTCTGTTTTTACCTTCAAAGATGCTGCCAGATCTGCTGAGCTTTTCCAGCAGCTTTGTTTTTGTTCCTGATTTACAACATCCACAGTTCTTTTGGTTTTTATCAAGGATCTGAATGGTCTATTTCTGCTTCTATTTGCTATGTTTTTAAATCCAAATATTTTTCAAAGTTGAACAACAAAATTACAGAGCACAAACTTTGGTAGTTCCCCGTGACAGTACAGTTGACTTCAGGTACACATAAAAGGACTGATCACAGATACAAATCAAAATTTGACATTTTAAGTTACACTACAATGCTATCACATTGTACTAACCTACAATGTATTTGTTATATATTAAAAGTGATGAAAGTATTAGAATATTGCATTAAAAAATGCATTAAAAATTCTTAAGTGTGGCTCAGTTAATGGGAAATACCATTATAAAAATGTCAACATGTATTTATAACATAATGTACACTTATCATGATAACAATCATTATAATAGCAGCTTACCACATACAGAACATCTGATGAATGTTTTTGTAGCTGTTTCATCAGGTCTCCCATTAATAAGGTCTCCTGCCTGATACCACTGCCTCTGATTTGTACTCGCAAATCTTGTTTTTATATTGACACCTAATTGAAGTGATTAAGCTTTTACACTCAGAACACCTACTCCACTGGTAGACAGTGCACCAACAATTTGGTTCTCTCAAAGAAGGTCCTCCCTCTCTTAAAGTGCTTTTTGAAAATGCTTGTTTTTGATACCTAACCGTCTCAACCTTCTTCCTCCCTGTCTCCCTCACTAAATTCCTCCTCTTCCATTTCCCTATCTCTCCCCCATAACTTCCTCTCCCTGCCATAACCCCCAACATGTCTCCCTTCCTCCACTGTATTTTCCAACCCCAATCTCTTTCCCAATCATCCCTTCACTCCCTCCTGTCATCCACACTCTCTCTCTCTCACTCCCCCTCTACATTCTCCAGCCTCTACTATCTCTCTGCGACCTTAGTTATCCCTCTGCCTTGCGGCGGTGTTTGGCCTGAACTTTATACGCGATCTTTACTCTCCAAGTATAATAAGCAGAGACGATCAGCTTGTGTGTTTTTGCAATAAAAAGATATTTTAATATTTGCTGTTCTCATTCCTTTTGGAGCCCTATAGAATGCTGGATTTAAGAGGAGTGGTGAGAGTGACTGCTTTTGATGTGAAGGCAGCATTTGACTGAATGTTACAGTAAGGAACCCTCGTAAAATTAATATCAATGGGAGTTAGGGGGAAGAAGTCTTTACTGGCTGAAGCCATATCTAGCACAATGGAAAGAGCTTGTAGCTGTTGAAGGTCAATAATCTCAGATTCAGGTGATCCCTCAGGGAGTATCAGAGGCACAAGCATCTTCAACTACTTCATCAATGACTGCCCTTGCCATAGATCAAGACTGGTGATGTTCGCTAATGACTGCATAGTGTCTAGTACCATTTGCAAATCCTCAGATACTAAAGCAGTCCATGTTCACACGCAACAACAACTGGACATTTCCAGGCTTGCTTTAATAAGTGATAGATAACATTAGTGCCACACAATTGCCAGGCAGCAGGCTTGCCCAACAAGAGGGAATCCAATCATTACTCTTTGATAGTCAATGGACCATCCATTTAAATATTGTAACTCCAAGAGTCCATCAATTCTGTATTCTGAGTCCCCAAAGCCTATCCAATGTCTATAAGGCACGAGTCAATGTAATGGAGTATGCGCCACTTGCATGGACGACTACAGTAGACAAGAAATACAGCACCACTGAGACAAGGCAGCCCTTTGATTGATACATCATGTGACAGGTTTAACATTCACTCCCTCACCAAAAGCAAACACTGGCAGCAGTGTGAAACATCTACATTACGCACCGTAGGAACTCACCAATTTATACAAATTTATGAATCAAGAGCGGGTGTAGGCCATTCAGCCCCTCAAGGCTTCTCTGCCATTCAACAAGATCATGGCTGTTCTGTTTGTAACCTAAAATCCGCATTCTCACTTCCCACCCCACCCCAATAACCTTTCACCCCCTTGCTGGACAGTAATCTATCTACATTAAAATAAAACAAATAACTGTGGGTGCCTGAAATCTGAAACAAAAGCAGAAATTGCTGGAGAAACTCAGCAGAGGTAATGTTTCAAATCTAGTACGACCCTTCTCCAGAACATTCTGACGAAGGGTCACTGGACTCAAAATATTAACTTTTGCTTCTGTTTTCACAGACGCTGCTAGATCTACTGAATTTCTCCAGCAATTTCTGCTTTTGTGTCAGGAATCTATCTGTGTCTGCCTTAAAAATATTCCAGGATTCTTCTTCTAACACCTTTCTATGAAATCCCTACCTAACAGTGCTGTGATAGCATGTTCAGACGGAACAATCTGCGACAGTTCAGGAAGGTAGTCAACAGCACTGTCTTAAGGGCAATTAGGGATGGACAACAATTGATGATCTTGCCAGTGATGCTCACAGCCCACGAAAGAGCAACAAACAATTGGTAATGACCCTTGGCAGGAGCTACTTTCTCATTTGCTGTGACGAAAGCTGAACAGAGATTCAGAAAGCTGCAGCGCAAAGGGATTGGGAGTCCGCGTGCATAAACCACAAAAAAAACTAGCATCCTAATTCAGTGGATAATAGGGAAAGCAAATAGAACGTTGACCTTTATTTCAAAGTGAATGGAGTAAAACAATAGGGAGGTCTCGCTAAAATTATTCAAGGCACCGGTCAGTTCACAGCTGGAATACTGTGTACAGTTTTGTGCCCCTTATCTAAGGAAAGACATACCTGCATATATCCTAAGGAGTTTGACGAGACTGATCCCGGGTGTGAAAGGACAGTCTTAGGAGGGGAGGTTATGTGGGTTGGGATTGCACTTATTGGAATTTGGAAGAATGTGAGGAGACCTTATTAAAACATACAAGATTCTTTTTGACTTGACAGGGTAGGTGTGGAAAGGCTGTTTCCCCTTGTAGGAGAGTGTAGGACCAGGATGCAACATCTCAGAATAAGGAGTCACCCCTTTAAGACAGAGATGAGGAGGAATTTCTTCTCTTAGAGGGTAGTGAATGTGTGGAGTTCTTTACTACAGACAGCTGTCAAGGCTGGGTAATTAAATACATTCGATGATCAAGACGAAGGAACTGAAGGTATTGTTGCTAAGTGTGCAGATGACACAAAAAGAAGTGGAGGGGCAGGTGGTGTTGAGGAGGCAGGGGGACTGCAGAGGATTTGAACAGGCTAGGAGAGTAGGCAAAGAAATGGCAGATGGAATCCAATTTGAGGTTACGCACTTTGGTAGAAAGAATAGAGGTGTAAACTATTTTCTAAACAGAGAAAGGCTTCGGGAATCTGAAGCAGAAAGGAACTTTGGAGTCCTAGTTCAGGATTCTCTTAAGGTTAACATGTAAGTTTAGCTGGCAGTTAGGAAGTCAATTGCAATGTTAGCACTCATTTCAAGAGGACTGGCATACAAGAGCAGAAATGTACTCCTGAGGCTGTATAAGGCTCTGATCTGACTATATTTGGAATATTGTGAGCAGTTTTGAGTTTTGTATCTAAAGGTGTTGGAGGGGGTCCAGGGTAAGTTTACAAGAATGATCCTGAAGATGAAGGGCTTGTCACACGAAGAACAGTTGTGGACTCTGGGTCTGTACTCAATGGAGTTTAGAAGAATGAGGGGAGATTGCATTGAAACTTACAGAAAACTGAGAGGCCTGGATAGAGAGAACATAGAAAAGATGCCTCAGAGTGAAGGGATGGCCTATAAAGCTGAAATGAGGAGGAATTTCTTCAGCCAGAGTGAGGTGAACACTCATTACCGTAGAAGGCCGTGGAAGCCAAAGCATTGAGTTTATTTAAGACAGAGATGGATAGGCTCTTGATTAGTAAGGAGATTAGTAAAGGGATCAGGGGTTATGGGGAGAAAGCAAGAAAATGGAGTTGAGAAACATATCAGCAATGATCAAATGGTAGAGCAGACTCGATGGGCCAAATGGCCTAATTCTACTTCTATATCTTGTGGTTTAATGGTTTTACATTCAAGGCTGAGAGTTTTAATCAGTAAGGGGAATTGGAGGCTTTGGGGAAAAGGCAGGACAGTGGAGTTGAGAATTACCAGATCAGTCATGATCTCTGAATGGCAGAGCAGACTTGATGGACTGACCAGCCTACTTCTGCTTCATCATAAAATGGTTGTATGGTCTTGTGGTTCCCATCAAGGGAATGAAGATCTGAAACACATCTCACTTGTAAACACATATCTTACACATTTATGTAAACTCTGTCAGGAACTACTGCAATGCAAAATTGCACCACTCATGCACAATGGCCTACAATGTACGGTCCAATATATTGTAGGTTTAGAGATAGGCCTGCTGTGTGTAAGAAGTTATGCTAAAATAGCATCCACAGCTCTCAAAATAAATGTTATGAAAGCCAGTACTTTGCTTCCTGTTAAGATGTCAATGAGCCCACATAATCACTTTCTGTATTGCCTGCTTTTTGCCTGCCCTTATCTACCTTTATAGTAATATAGGTTGCCTCTTGTAAGTTGCTCAACAAAGCCAATGGAATTGTGTGCCACACAAAACCCTTCCCAAGCCTTCTGTGCCTGGTACCCTATTATGATAAAAAAAATTAAAATGCATTTAAATAACCTTATTTACTTAATCCTTTCCCGCTGCAGTGATTATCTGTGTGGTTTTCCTTGTTGGCTCAGCTACACAGAGAGCTCCGAGCAGCTCCCTGATGCCCCGTATGGCTCACTTTAACAATTTGTCACAAAAGCTGCAATTTGCAATACTGTCAAGTTAAAAATGCTGTGCAGCTGCTTTTATAGATTGGAGAATGAACCCCATGTGGGCTGCTGAGAGCTGTTTTCCCTGACTCTGTGCACCACGTGATCGACACTTATTTTGCTTGCTCAGAACGAGAGGGTGATTTTTGAAAGCTAAATCCTACCAACAGATAATCTTCAATAAACCCATCAACGGGAAGGTCCAATTATTTTCCAAGTTACCTTTCACTCCCAGGGCAGACTGTTTTTGAGGGGTGCCTATTAATAAAGGGTTATTGGTGGTAACATAGGATCTTTGCCTATGACAGGACTGTCCTACAGTATAATCTAACTAGCTGCTGATCTCAATTAATGAAATGCATTGCGTTGATTACAAGATATTGTTTCTCAATAAATTTCTATCTTCTCGTGAATTGCCCATTATCAGGAGAATTATGTTGTGCTTAAAGTGAGTGATTTGTCTTTTCTCTGATGTCCTTATTCAAAACTGTGGGACTTTAGCAGCCAACTGCTCCACATTCTGTAAATTTACAGGTTTATCGAGTTTTTGGGTTATTGCCGCATGTTAAATTGCTGGGCCAATCCATGACGGTATTGGCAGGGGTGACCACCACACAGTCCTTGTGAAGGCGGAGTCCCCTCCTCATATTGAGAATAGCCTGCATCTGGTTGTGGGGCACTATCACTGTCCTAAGTGGGGTAGGCTTTGAACAGACCTAGCAACTCAAGACTGGACATTCATGAGGTACAGTGGGCTATCAGCAGCAACAGAATTATAGGTGAGAAGGACACTACCTGTGAGATCCATCATGTAGCCCAGTCATTCTGCGTCACCGCACACTGCCCTCAAAGCAGCTGCAGGGGTGAAGGGACGTTGAGACTGTTATACATCTCCTGCTTGAATGTGCCTTTGCAAAGTAAATCTGGAGAAAGACACAATGGTTTTTGTCGAAGTTCATCCTGGGCAGCTCCATGACATGTGACTCTGCGTTCTACAGTCTGTTCCCCAGTTCACAAACAGAGACAAACATCAACTGTGCCTGGAGGACCATCAACTCAGTGAAAGATGCTCTTCGATCTGCCTGAAACTTGTTGGTCTTCCAGAGCAAGGAGTTGGCCTCGACCAAGTGTTGCAGACTGGCACATTCCAAGGTCCAGGACTAAATGCTGAGGGACGCATTAAAGCTTGGGTTAGCTGCTGCCAAGGTGCAATAGGGAAACAGCACTGTCTGAGGTCTTCTCGCTGAAGCTAAATGAGGGTCCCTTCAGTTACTGGACTCTCGTAGTGCTTCACATATATGTAAATATTAGTATTGTATGCATGAGAGGTCTTTGGTTTTTTGGATAGAGTCAAAGTCCAATGTTTGTTTATTTATTTGATATGCCACTGTACAGAACCGTACTGTGTTTGTGACAATGTATATGTACAAAGATACTTTTTATGAATAAAGTATATTTTTGAAATTTAAAAAATTGTATTCAACCACAATCTATAACCTCATGGCCCGACATAGCCTCCAATTCTACTATTACCATCAAGCTGGATGGTTCAGCCCTACTTTAAATGAAGAGTGAAGGAAGGGCAGACCAGAGCAGCACCAGCAAAGCTAAGAATGAGGTCTCAACCTTTAGAATTTACACACAGGATTGCTTGCATGCTAAACAGCACAAGCAACATATGGCAAACAGGATTATGTGATCCCCTGACTAACAGATCAGATCCAATTTCTGCAGTTCTGCCACATCCAGTTGTGAACACTGGTAGAGAATTGAACAACTGACAAACAGTGGAGGTTCCACAAATATCCTCAGCTGCAATAATAGGTCAGCCCAACACATTAGTGCAAGAGGCAAGGCTGAAATATTTGCATTCATCCCCAAGGGTGTTCAGAATCACATATGTCATTGTTCATAACCAATTTGATTCACTCCACATAATGTCAAGAAACGGCTGAAGGGACTGGATACTGTAAAGGTTATGGGCCTTGGCAACATTACAGCAATAATGCTGAAGACTTATGTCCCAGAACTTGCCGCACCCTTAGCCATTCTTTTCCAGCACAACTACAACACTAGCATCTACATGACAAATTGGAAAATTGCTTTAGTATCATTACGAACCACTTGGGAAAGTGCACTAAAATTTAAGACCCGCTAATCCCAGAATGATCACAAAAGTTAAAAATTTACTCAAAGTCCCTGATTTACCTATCTGATGGACTCAGTTCAAAAGAAGACACTGACTGGGTTTTGGTATTTAATAAGAGCTGCTACTTCTTACAAAAAAAATTCTAACCACAAGAAAATAACTACGCACTAGCAAGGTATAACCACTAGTTAAAATTTCAATCCTTGCTAAAATCTCTACATGCACATACAAAAAGAAAAGAACAGATTAAAAAAAAGTGGATATTATGAATGGAAGAAAAAGTACTGGGGAATCACAGTTCCATAGCACCAGGCCACGGGCTTGGATAAATTTTTCATTGTTCTTTGCAGGACCTTCTACATTACAAAGTTTTTCCATTTCAATTCTCAGTTCTTTAATGAAGCCACATTAATTGATTGGTTCACAGTCACTGGTTAGAGGCAACAGCTTACAGCAAATGGTGCGAGAGAATAACAGATTGCCTTCAGGCTTGAGTTACTTGCCTGCAGAGATATAGAGACAAACCCTGCTTCACACACACAAGCTGTTTGGCTGCCTAGGAACCAATTGGAGAGCTGTCATCGGGCTGATGACCTTTGACATCCATAGGTTGGTCACATTTGCACAAACCAATCAGATACCTGCTACTGGCTGAACCACACTCTTCACATACACAAACCCTGGTGCCGTGTGGTCATATCTCACCAAAGCAAAGCCACAGTGTAAATACAACACACAATGAGTTCCAGTCACTGGTCTTTAAAAGTGCAGTAACTTTGACACAGTCTTTGATTTTAAAACTAAATTTTCCCAATTTGGTAAACAATCAAAAACTCAGAAAAATAAAAGATGAGGACTTTTGTTATGTCCAGAAAAGCAGGACAAGTCCAACCCGACCAATTACTATCCCATTGGTCTACACTCGATCATCAACAAAGTAATGGAAGGGGTCATCAACAGTGATATCAAGCAGCTCTTCCAAAAGAATGGCTTGCTCAGTGATGCCTGGTTTGGGTCCCACTAGGGCTACTTGGTTCCTGACCTCACTGTAACTTTGGTCCAAACATGGATATGACAGCTGAGCTCCAGAAGATGGGGGGAAGCTGCAAATGATCGTCCTTGATATTAAGGTAACATTTGAATGAGTATGGCACCAAGGAGACTGAGCAAAACTAGAGATAATAGTAATCGGGGATAAAACACGCCACTGGTGGCAGTCATGCATATCACAACAGAAGAAGTTTGTTGGAGATCAGTCATCAGAGGGCACGACAGTGGCTCAGTGGTTAGCACTGCTGCCTCACAGCTCCAGGAACCCAGATTCGATTCAACCCTCAGATAGCTGTCTGTGTACAGTTTGCACATTCTCCCGTGTCTGCGTGGGTTTCCTCCGGGTGCTCCGGTTTCCTCCCACAGTCCAAAGCTGTGCAGGCTAGTTAGATCAGCTATGCTGAATTGCCCATAGTATTCAGCGATGCACAGGTTGGATGGATTAGCCATGGGCAATGCTGGGAAAGGGGAGGGGATGGGTCTGGATAGACTGTTCTTTGGAGGATTGGTGTGAACTCAATAGGCTGAATGGCCTGCTTCCACACTGTAGGGATTTTATGAGATCCCCAGCTGTGGGATACCTCTGCAGGAGTTCCTCAGGCTAGTGTCCTAGGCCCCACCATCTTCAGTTGCTGACCTAGGAACAGAAAGTGCTGGACAAACTCAGCGAGTCTGGCAGCAACAAGGAGAACGAAACTGAGTTAATGTTGTGAGTTCAAAGCCTTTTCTTGAAAAGTCAGAATTTTTTGCCACTCCTCAAATACAGTACCAGTCCATATCCATACTCAGCAAGATATGGACAATATCTAGCCTGGAGCTCACAAGAGGAAGCTAAGAGTTGCTCCAGACAAGTTGCAGTCAATGAGCATCGCCAACAAGGAAGAATCCAACCATCACCCTTTGACATTCAACGGTGATGTTAGCACTGAATCCCCTGTTATCTCTATCCAAGGGGCTTACCACTGACCAGAAACTGATCTGGACAAGCCACATAAAAACTGTGGCTAAAAGAGAAGGTCAGAGACTAGGAATCCTGTAACAAGTAACTCGCTCCTTCAATCCCCATCTGTATGGCACAAGACAGGATTGCGATGAAAATTCCCCACTTGCCTGAATGTGTGCAGCTCCGACAGCTCTCTGAAAGCTTGACACCATGCAGGACAAAGCAGTCGATGTGCCTGGCATCCAATCCACCACCTCCAACACTCACTGCCTTTCCTACTGACACACAGCAGCAACAGTGTGGGCTATCTACAAGTTGCTGTGCAGCAACTCACCAAGGTTCTTCTGACAGTAACTTCCAAACTCGGGACCTCTGTCAACTAGGACAAGGACAGCAGATGTGTGTGAACACCAACACTTGCAAGTTTCAATCTAAGCCAAGTGTCATCCCAGCTGGAAATATATCACAATTTATTCATTGTGTTGCTGGATCAAAATCTTGAACCTTCCTTCCACCCAGCATTCTGGGTGCCCATACACAACAAGGTCTGCAGCAGTTCAAAGAGACAGCTCAGTAACACCTCCTCAAGGGCAATTAGGAATGAACAATAGACATAGCGATATCCACATACCATGAACAAATGAAAAAAATTCTGTCTAGATGTTTGCTTTATGATAGTATCAGCACAAAGATACATGAAAGAGAAACCACAGGTACAGCTCAAAAAATAGTCAAAGGCCAATTAGAAGATAGATGTTGTTCTCAGGGCTAAAGGGATAAAAAAGCACAGGGAGATGTTGGGAATAGGGGATTGAGTTGGATGATCAACTGTGTTGTGTAGAATAGCATATCAGGCTTGAAGGGCCAAGTGGCCTACTCTCCCTATATTTTCCATGTTTCTATGTATTACAATTGTATATTATGGGATAATTTGTGTTTATTTTGCTGTCTTTATTATCACTGACTATTAACTAGTGTGATATAGAACCATTGAGAGCAAGAAGTGGGGTGGCACTGGTGGTTAGCACTGCTGCCTCACAGCGCCAGGGACCTGGTTTGATTCCAGTCTTGGATGACTGTCTGTGTGGAGTTTGCACATTCTCCCTGTGTCTGTGTGCGTTTCCAACAGGAGCTCTGGTTTCCTCCCTCAGTTCAAAGATGTGCAGGTGATGTGGATTAGCCGTGGGAAATGTGGGGTTACAGGAATAAGATGGGATGCTCTTTAGAGGGTCAGTGTTGACTGGATGGGCTGAATGGCTTCTTTCCGAACTGTAGGGATTCTACGAAACTAAGAAATGCATGCTGGTCAGCCTATTGTCAGGCTTCAGTTGATGTCCCTGTAACTCTTTCCTTGTGCTGGTCTTTGAAAGTCAAGGTAAACTTGGTCATTCTCATTGGGTGGAGATTCTGAACACAGTCTCACTCCTACACTCAGTTGTGCGGAATTATTTGTGCCCCTTTCTAATTTCATGACTGACAAGGAGAAATGAGAAGCCTTGAGGGATTCAAAGCCAATATCATTATTCCAGTTGAGGTGATCCTTGGTTTTGTTTCCAGTGAAACACTGGCCACAAAAACAAATCAAAGCCTAAGCCACGGTTTAACATTGCTGAGATTTCCTTACCAACTTCAGGACAAGCCCCTGATGAGCAGGAAGGGGAAGCTGGAAGGACTTCCTGACAGTGGCTTTGCTGAATGAACAGCTCCCCTGCAGCATGACCTGAGATAAAACAGTTTGGTACCAGCTCAGCTCTGCCAGTCACTCATTCTGTTATGTACAGCCGAACAGCTGTAAGTCAGTGAAAGTCTTAGCAGCCAGAAACTGAACAAGATTAATCGTGTTACATTTAAGACCAGGTTCACAGTGGCTGTATTCGTAGCCCGGGGATGAAGGAAAGGCTGACACGATTGTGAAGATGTGTGCGATGCTGAATCCAGAAAGGAACAAGGAAACAACCAAGATTTATCATTTGCCGCATGAGAAAGACTTAACCCTACTAAAAGACCCTCTAAATTCACACAGTGAAACGTGCAATTGACAGAATGACAAAATGGCTCATGTTCTTGATTGAATGTTCTCTATACAAGGTCAAAACCAGGAGCTACCTCAACAGGAATGATGGAAGTCCACATTATAGTTGTTTGAATTGATCATCCCTCCTTCAGACTTGCTGTGCATGTGCTCCATTATCATGTTCTGCACCCTGGTCAAAAAGGCAGTGTCTCTCACATATGCATTTCTCAGTCTAAATGCTGATGTCACATGCTGTTTGTCCTTTTGAACAGGATAAAAGTCATAGAGAGTGATCAGTTTGTTGATTTTCCTCTCCATTCCTCTCCTATTGAAATAGCTGATCTCCTACAGCAACTTGCCCTCTTAACCCACCAGTGTGACGTACCAGGCCTATAATCTAAAATCACAATGCAGCAAATGACGGGCAAGTTAAATATATCCATTACACCCAAGACATTGCAAACAATCAGGTCTCAAGGCTGGCTTGCTTTCCAAATGGGAATATTTGGATGATTTGTGGGAAGGTGATAGCCTAGTGGTATTATCACTGGACTGTTAATCCAGAGGCCCAGATAATGTTCTGGGGACCCGGGTTTGAATCCTGCCACGGCAGATGGTGGAATTTGAATTCAATAAAATATCTGGAATTAAGAATCTAACAATGACCGTGAATCCATTGTTGATTGTCAGGAAAAACCCATCTGGTTCACTAATGTCCTTTAGGGAAGAAAACTGCCATCCTTACTTGGTCTGGCCTACATGTGACTCCAGACCCACAGCAATGTGGTTGACTCTTAACTGCCCTCTGGGCAATTATAGACGGGCAATAAATGCTGCCTAGCCAGCAATGCCACTCATCTTGTGAACGAATAAAGAAAAAAATTCAATTTGAATCTTATGTTTTAAATCGAATATAGTGCTGTGATTAATTCACTTTAATTCATTCTCGGGCTGATAACACTGGAGCTAAGCCATGGTTTATGGCTATGTTGTGGAACTATACAAAGCAACTGGGCTTGTAAATGAAACATATTGGTGAAATATTTTTAGACTACAAATGGTATTGCAGATGTTTTGCTGTATGATTGACTCACCGATTTCACAATCGCACAGATCTTTTTGTAAACATTTGATGCGAGACAGAGTGATACTGAGTGAATAGCCATCCCAGCCATGTAGGATGTAAAGGGAGTGTAGACAGAGATAATGCAGACGAGGAGTGAACACAGTTAATCTAGTCGGAAGTCACACGACACCAGGTTATAGTCCAACCAGTTTATTTGAAATCACAAGCTCTTGGGGCATCGCCCCTTCATCAGATATGCACAGAAAGCTGATGATTTCAAATGAACCTGTTGGACTATAACCTGATGTCGTGTGATTTCTGACTTTGTCCACCCCAGTCCAACACCAGCACCTCCACATCAAAATTAATCTCGGGAGGGGTAGATTCCATGATTTGACAGTCAGGGCGAGCACAGAGTCAGTTAAGTGGGCATTTCAACCAATTTATAAGAGGCACAATTAAGCAGCAAGAAAAACAAATGTTTTTACACATAAACTTACAAGAGTCTCATTACAGATGCAGATTTATGTTAATGGATGCGAGCTGCAATTTTCTTGCCTTTTACCAGCACTGTGCACCCAAACAAAAAGGCCATTGGAGGGAAGGGTGTTTTAGTCTTTGACCCAGATTTTGCAGTGAGGGTGCAGTCATAAGTGGCTAAAACTGAAAGCTGAGCTCAGCTGAAGAGCATGCTGACTGTCTGCATTTTTCTGTGATTGACCCACTGTCATTAGTGCTACTACCTCCAGGTGCAGGGAGCTGTAGAAGTGGGAAGTCACAGTGCAGGTCAAATTTTGAACAACATGGACATTTAAAGGGACACGGCAGAACTGAGAGTCGAGTGTAACCACAGCTTTTGGAAAAATTCACAAGGTGTTTTAACTCTGGCAGCCTGTGATTGAAGTACATTCATAATGGTCACTGCTCTCAAAACCATAACTCTGTTCTTCTCCTTACAGACGTTGCCAGACCTGCTGAGTTTCTCCAGCACTTTCTATTTTTGTTTCTGATCTCCAGTTCTTGTTTTATTTATCTGCACGTGACAGGGTAAATGCTGAGAGGAAGTTTCCCCTCATGGCATAGCCTCGGAATAAAGGGGCACCAATTTAAGACAGAGACAAAGAGGAATTTCTTCTCTCAGAGGGTTGTAGGTCCTTGCTACGGAGGTGGTGTCCTTGTGTATATTTAGGGCTGAGAAAGGTAGATTCTTGCTCAGTCAGGGAATGAAGGGTCACGGGGAAAAGGCAGGAAAGTGGACATGAGCAATGTTGGATCAGCCATGATTCTATTGGCTGGCAGAGCAGGCTTGAGGGGCCAAATAGCCGACACCTATTCCTATTTCTTCTGGTCTTTAAGAGTTGGTGCCACAGTGTCCCATGGCAATTGGAGCCTCTAGTGCTCTGATAAAGTAAGGTTTGATTTGTCTTTGGCCATGGAATGTTGCCATTACTTGCAAGCCCAGCATTTGTTTGCCCTGAACCAATGTGTCCTTGAACTGAGCGGCTTGTTTGGCTATTTCAGAGTGTAGTAAAAAGTCAAACACATCACTGTGGGTGTGGAGTCTCATTTATGCCAGACCTGCTAAGAATGGCAGGTTTCCTTTCCCAAAGGGCATTAGTTAAACCAGACGGATTTTAATAAAAATCGATCATAGTTGGCACCCACTCTGAGACTAGCTTTATGTTCACAATGTATCAATTAGGCATTAGATTCCACCAACCTCCTTGGTGAGATTCAAATCACTGCCCCAGAGGTTGAGTCTGGCCCTACAAATTATTAGTCCAGTCGCATTACTACTCTTCTACCATCTGCCCTTCCACTAGTGCATCACTCTATGTGATATGGGTAGGCTGGCATCAGCAAATGAACTCAAGGCACTATGTGTAACCTGGACCTGCTTGCCATCCCTGCATTGGTCTTCCGAGAAGGTTAGATATTTGGAGATTCATGTTGTGAATCTCAAAAGGGGGAAAGATAGTGACAAGTAGACTGAAACATAAACGGCATTTGGGAGGAAGGGTGGTGGGGAAATGTTATAAAATATCACATGCAGAAATGGCCTAGAAATTGTTTAATGAATCCATTGCACAAGGCAATGGAAGTGCAATGGTGGCAGGATCAATCAAAAGCACAGAGACATCGAGGCTTGACAGGTTTTCTTATAAGCACAATAGTGCGATCTTTCAAACCCACAGCTTCAAGCCTAGATCAGAGTTCCACAACCTAAACACTGCATGCTTGAATGGTGAGTTCAGATGCAGCTAGATAGAGTCATAGTCACAGAGTCATAGAGGGCTACAGCACAGAAAAACATTGAAAACTTTCAAGAAAAATATAGATATAGTTCTTAGGACTAAAGGACTTGGGGAGAAAGCAGATCAGGGTACTGAGTTGGATGATCACATGGAATACTGGCAGAGCAGTCTTGATGGGCCGAATGCTTCTATATTTCTGCTTCTATAATCTATATTCTATGCTTCTTATTTTTTTCCCTATTGATTCATGGGATGTGGGTGTCACTGGCTAGGTCAGCATTTATTGCCCATCCCTAATGGCCCAGAGGGCAGCTAACAGTCAACCACATTGCTGTAGGTCTACAGTCACATGTAGGCCAGACCTGGTAAGGATGGCAGTTTCCTTCCCTAAAGGACATTAGTGAACCGGATGGGTCTTTCCGACAATCAACAATGGATTTGTGGCCATCAAGTCTTAGTTTTAAGACCAGTTGATATGACCAGCCCATCTATATCCTCCTGTAATCTAAAGCTATCCTCCTTACTATTTACCACCCCACCATTTTTTGTAACACCCGCAGTCTCACAGGGCAGCTTCTGAAGAGGGATCATGAGCTATCATGTGTAAATCTGAGGTATTTGGCCTTAGGGGGTAAATTCCATAAACCAGGTCAAAAAACAGTGGACACAGATTTAGGGCAATAGGGTATTTTCACATTTTATATATGTATAAATTATATTATGGAATTTTAATTTTAGAAAACAGTCAATGGTTGTGGGTCAGTTCTGTGAAGGTATTCTTTTCAAAGCAGATCACAGAGTAATTTGGGACAGTGATCTAAGTGTCACTGTAGAGACTCCCTGTAGTGTTAATGGATGGAATGCTTACACTGCTGAACCTACAATAGTCCGGAAAGCCATTAGTTTGTTTTGACTTCAGAACAAATGATTCAAGATTTTTGTTCAGAAGAACCAGGAGTTCAGTTCAGCAGAGAGAACACTATCTCTCAACAGGAGAGGCAAGCTTTTAGTTTGTAGGAACCAGTCACGCTAACTTCCAATACCTAAGCCATTCTTATCTGAAATGATAGGAACCCTAATTCACGCCAGCTGGCCAATAATATGTGAAGGAATCGACAAACAACCGAGGAGATGTTGCCTCCAGCTTGGGGCCCTATCGCTAGAGACTTGTGGTGCCAGGAAAATTCTGGCTTCGGTGTGAGATGCAGGAAGTCAGCTTGGAGAGGAAGCAGAGGTGGCAGCACAGAGACAAGAAGCGTCTGCTTCCAAGGGTCGTTTGAGATTTTCCCCAAAGTCTTGGCAACCCCCTCCCTCCCCCGAAAGGTTTGCTGTAATTTTAACGTAACATCCTTTAGATCTGCATCTCCCTGGTGGAGGAATTTAGCTCTATCCAACCTATCAAATAATATGACTGTCTTAAACACCCCAATTAATCTATCTCTTAATCTTCCACACTCAAGGGAGTACTTGCCTAGTCTACGCAACCCGTTCTCGTAATTTAACTGAACAACTAGAAGTTGTTGTGGGTAATGGTGCACGTTTCATTGAGAAATGATTTGCAGTTTACTTCCAGGACTTTCCTCATACTCTGTATTGTGCCGATGCCATTTGAATTTGAATTAATTTGATTGCTGAACGTGTGCGTCGTACAAAGTATTTTTATAATGAAAAATTGTAAGCTGTTGCAGCCTACTTGGGTGAGTTATAGCAGTGACTGATGTGTCACCTAACTGACACACAGTCCTATGTCCTTACTGCATAGGAAGTATTTAATAAGCGGTATGAATAATGAGCACCAGACTGTTTAGAGAGACACTTAGGCTTAAGAAGGTAAGTTTTCTGACACCCAGTGACAGGGCCAAGCTGTTTTCCCCAGCCTCAATTATGATAATTACAGCCATACACGTGTGACACGCTATTAGACATTCTGCACAGAATCAGTAACTCAATTTCAGTGTCTTGGTAGGAATACCAATGATGTTAATATTTAAATATATACACATAAAATTAATTAATGTCGGTGGCGCTCCCATTTGTTTAATTGGATTGAGATTCCACTTGTTTATTTAGTTTGAGAGATAGTCGGAACTGCAGATGCTGGAGAATCCGAGACAACAAGGTGCAGAGCTGGATGAACACAGCAGGCCAAGCAGCATCATAGGAGCAGAAAGGCTGACATTTCGGGACTCGACCCTTCATCAGGCCCAGGTGGAAGATAAGGTGTTGTTGCTCAAATTTGTGTCCTGAATCACTGCGACACTGGAGGAGGCTAAGGACAGACATGTCAGAGGGGGAGTGGGGGCAGAGTTGAAATGGACAGTGACCAGGAGGTTAGGCTGGCCATTTCAGGCCAGGCAAAGATGCTCGATGAGACGGTCACCTGATGAAGGGTCTAGGCCCGAAACGTCAGCCTTTCTGCTCCTATGATGCTGCTTGGCCTGCTGTGTTCATCCAACTCTGCACCTTGTTGTCTCTGTTTATTTAGTTTGTTCCTTTTTTGACTGCAATCTAGGAATATCCGCATTGATGTCTGCTGCCCAAATAGCAATGCCATCTATGGTAGACAAACAGGAGGCTGGAAGAACACGGCAAGCCAGGGAGCATCTGGAGGAAAGGAGCAGTCAACGTTTCAGGTATTACCCTTCTTCAGGACTGGATGTGGGGGTAGGAGGAACTGCAGATAAAGATGGGGGGGGCAGGGTAGCGGAATGTCGGTGATGGGTGGACACTAGTGGTAGGTACGACCTGGTTGGTCGATGGGAGGGATGTATTCGGTTGGTAGCCTGAAGGGAGGGTCGGTAGGTGGAATGGAAGGGAGGAGGTGGACCTGGAAAGGGAGCCAAGGGATTGGTGCGAAGGTTATTTGAAATGAGAGAACTCAATGTTAAGTGCTCTAGGCTGTAGAGTGCCCAGGCGGAAGATAAGGTGTTGTTGCTCAAATTTGTGTTCTGAATCACTGCGACACTGGAGGAAGCTAAGGACAGACATGTTGGAGGGGGAGTGGGGGCAGAGTCGAAATGGGCAGTGACCAGGAGATTAGGCTGGCCATTTCGGGCCAGGCAAAGATGTTCGATGAGACGGTCACCTAGTCTACGTTTGGTCTCACAGATGTAGAGAAGGCCACATTGGGAGCACCAGATGCAGTTGACTAGGTTGGAGGAGATGCAGATGAAGCTCTGTCTCACCTGGAGGGACTGCAGTCTATCAGGTTACTTACCCTTTATAATGATAATTGTTGGTTGTCCTCATTCGATAGCACGAAGGTCTGGCAAGTTCTAGAACAGGCAGGTGGTTCGTTCTGACAGTTCACTGTTCAAAGGTTAAAATCACCCTCACAGCGGATTTGTTAAGTGAATAAATGTCAACTTGGACTTACAGATGGCTGAGGAATATAAATGACCTGTTAGACTGCATTGCTGTTCTGGCAGCAAACATTAATACTGATCTCCCCAGATTGCAAAAAAGGAACAAACTGGAAAAGCAAGTGCCACATCTCAGCAATATCTGATTTATACAGGTGATTGTATTTTTGGTGAATTCCTATCTCGCCTGGGGATATATACTCAGCAGGATTGAGGCCCGTCCCCAGAATACAAAAGAGAACATTTAGAGATGGGTGACCACAATATGATAGACTTTAACATTATTGTTAGTAAGTGAGTTAGTTCAATCCGAAGTAAGCGTGTTATATTTGAATAAGGGAGATAAGAAAGCACAAGGCTCAAATTGGCTGAGGCTTGATTACTGTCATCGCTGGCAGGTAGATTGTGATGGTCAGTCAACTGTGACCGAGAAGGAAGTCAAGGATTGTATAAAATTAAAAGAATAGGCTTATAAAGCGTCTCCTAAGCGGACCGGAAAAGGCAAAGAGACACAAGATAGAAGTTAAATAAAACATAAAAGAAATACCATGAGCAAAGCAAGCCCAAAGCAGTAAAAAACATCAACCAGAGTCTTCAAATGCTTCAGAAAGAAAGAAAGGTGTTTCCACAATGCATACTATGGCCTTGGGAGATCCCAAAGCCTTTCATAGGAAATGAAGGATTTTAGAAGAGCAGTTGCTGTTGTAGGAAAAACAGCAGCCAATTTACAAACAGCAAGCTTTGAAAACCAGCAATGAGCAAAATGATCTGAGGCTGGTTTATTAACATTGTTTGAAGCATCAATGTTGGCCAAGGCACTGAGGACATCTTTCTTGCCTCTTTTTGAAATAATGGCACGTGGCCCGTTACATCCACCTGAAAGGGCTTCAGTCCAGCACCTTCTCTAAAGGACAGCACCTTCCTCAATGCTGGAACTGGAATGTAAGATGATCTTTCGTTTTGAAGGGTTAACTCAGAAGCTTTGGAATAGATGCACCCATGGCAGGGTGAGCTGGTCTGTTCTAAGTTGTTGTTCTTAGTTGTGGTTGTGTAGTCATGCATCTTAAGAGGTAACAATGAATATTAACTCATTGTTTTTAATTCACTTGTAGGATATGCGTCTTGCCCACTTATTTTCTGTCCCTAGTTGCCCCCGATAAAGTGGTGGTGAGCTGCCTTCTTCAAATGCTGCAATCCATGTGCTGTAGGTAGACTCACAATGCCATTAGGGAGGGAATTGCAGGATTTTGACCCAGTGACAGTAAAGGAATGGCAACACATTTCCGAATCAGGATAGTGAGTGATTTGGAGGGGAACTTGCAGGTGATGGTGTTCCCATGTATCTGCTGCCTTTGCTTTTCTAGATGGTATTCTCATGGCTTGATGGTAATGGTTGAGGCTTCAGATTGTGCTGGAGTACAAATCTGCTGCTGTTGGTGGTCAACAGCACCTCATGGATGCCAAGTCTTCAGCTGGTAGATCTGTTTGAATTCTATTCTATTTAGCACGGTGATGGTGCCGCACAACATGATAGAGGGTATTCTCAATGTGTAGGTGGGACTTTGTCTCCACAAGGACTGTACGGTGGTCACTTTTACCGATACTGTAATGGACAGATGCACTTGCAGCTGGTAGATTGGTAAAGATGAGGCCGAGTACTTTTCCCTCTTGTTGGTTTTTTTACTACCTAGTAAACATTGAAATCCCCCACCCACAGTATATTTTGTACCCTTGTCACCCTCAGTGCTTCCTGCAAGTGTTGTTCAACATGGAGGAGCATTGATTCATCAGTTGAGGGAGGATGGCACGTGGTAATCAGCAGGAGGTTTCCTTGCCCATGTCCAACCTGATGTCATCAGGCTTTATGAGGTTGAGCGTCAGTGTTGAGGACTCACAGGGCAAATCACTCCTGACTGTATACCACTGTGTTGCCGCCTCTACTAGGTCTGTCCTGCCAGTGGAACAGGACATATCCGGGAATGGTAACAGTGGTGTCTATGGCATTATCTGTAAGGTACTATCCTGGAGTATGACTATGTCAGGCCGTTGCTTTACTAGTCTGTGAGACAGCTCTCCCAATTTTGGCACTAGTCCCCAGATGTTAGTAAGGAGGACTTTGCAGGGTCCACAGGGCTGTTTCTGCCATTGTCTTTCCCAGTGCCTGGGTAAATGGCAGGTGGTCTGTCAGTTTCATTTCTTTGTTGAGAATTCATAGCAATTGATTTGACTGAGTGGCTTGCGGGCCACTTCACAGGGCTCTTGAGAGTCAATCACATTGTTGTGGGTCTGGCGTCACATGTAGGCCAGACTGTGAGAGATTGGCTAATTTCCTTCCCTAAAGGGCATTAGTGAGATTTTTCCACAATAACTGGTATTGTGTTTTGTAGATTCTTAATTTTTCTTCCTCCTATTGAATTCAAGTTCCACCATCTACCCTGGCAGGATTCAAACTCAGATCCCCAGCCGAGTTTCTGGGTTAATAGTGTAGCGATAATACCACTAGACCATCACCTCCTCAGCGATGTTATTGTAGTTAACCAGATTTAAGTTCATGTAACCTGTTAGTTTACAGCTGTCTGATAAACCACTGCTATACTGATGTATGTGATTTTAAGGCAAAAACATACTAGCAGTTAAAACTTCACCATTTAATTTGAGAAAGTCATGTGGATTAGAGAAGGTTGGTAGTGGCAAATCTAACCAAAAAAAAATCCTAGCAAAACCTGGTGCCGAGTCCTGGCACCTCTTACGACAGCCTTACTACTCAAATCTAAACAGTGGGACTTGAACCTACAAATGATTCAGGATAGGACTTTATTTCTTGGAACATAGGAGAATGAAGGGTGACCTTATTGAGGTGTATAAAATCATGAGGGGCGTAGATAGGATGAAAACACAGTCTTTTTCAAAGAGATGGGGAATTGAAAACTAGAGGGCATAGGTTTAATATGAGAGGGAAAGATTTAAGAAGGGACCTGAGGGGCAACATCTTCACACAGAGCGTGATGCAGGGTGCAGATATAGAATGGGCTGTCAGAGATAGTGGTTGAGGCAGGTACAATAACAACATTAAAACAAAACATTTGGGGAGGTACATGGATGGGAAGGGTTTAGAGAGATATAGACCAAATGCGGGCAATTGAACTAGCTGATTGGGCACCATGGCCAGCATTGACTAGTTTGGGCTGAAGGGCCTGTTTCCATGCTACATTACTCTATGTTCTGAGAAAGGGTCACCAGACCCGAAAAGTTAACTCTGTTTTTTCCTTCATAGATGCTGCCAGATGAGCTTTTCCAGCAACTTTGTTTTTGTTCCTCTAATACTCTATGGCTCTATAACAGAGCCATAGCTAACACTGTACACTCACAATCAATAGAGCCTTTGCCTTGAGACAAGATACATTCTAGTGAAATCACACTGACCTTACCAATGCTGTAGACACCCAGTGTGCCCAGCTGCTATGTATTACTGAAGATTTTGAGCATTGTGTCACAATACCCGAGACTTACTGCTGTTGTAACGTGATAGATAGAGAAGGGAATTGTAAGGAAGAGCTACAACCTCGTAATTAAGGACAATAAGGCAGATGTTCAAAGCATCAAAAATGTAATGAGTGCGCCGGTAATGTTTAAACTCTCACCGACATGAACCCGAGCAACACTGTAAATAAATTATGTGTCGAAAAGAAGAGTTCAGAATTGCCTTGCACACACACTGAGCCCTTTGTCGTTGGTGTCTTGTTGTCTTTCTAGGCACAGGCAGTGTTATTATCAGCACATGCTCCATGTTACAAAACCCTACAATTTTCTCTACATGAAGGTAAGTCATCCCCTACCCCAACTGCGTTCCCCCCACCCCCACCTCATTGCAGCAGTAAAAAAACAAAAAAAAACAATTTCCACTGGTGAAAGAATATCAGTATCAGATAAGGGAAACACCCAAAAGAATGAAGCACATGAAATACCTGGGAAGCAGTACATTCACCTTAACATATTTCCTCAAATTTATCAAGATTATTCCATTAAATCACATGTCATAGAAACATAGAAGATAGGAGCAGGTGAAGGGGCGGAATGGTGGCTCAGTGGTTAGCACTGCTGCCTTACAGCACCAGGGACCTGAGTTTGGTTCCACCCTGGTCAATGGTCTGTGTGGAGTTTGCACATTCTCCTGCGTCTGCGTGGGTTTGCTCCGGTTCCCTCCTGCAGTCCAAAGATGTGCAGGTTAGGTGGATTGGCCATGCTAAATTTCCTGATGTGTGGGTTAGGTGGGTTAGCAATGGGAAATGCAGGGTTACAGGGATGGGTCAGTGTTGACTTGATGGGCCAAATGGCCTGCTCCCATGCTATAGGGATTCTATGATTCAACCCCTTGAGCCAGCTCGCCATTCAATGTCATCATGGCTGATCATCAAGCTCAAAACCCTAATGCTGCCCTCACCCCAAAACCTTTGAATCCTTTTGTCACAAGAGCTTTGTCTACCTCCTACTGTGTCTGTATTATTTGATTGTACTGAATTAGGATTTGTAATGGGATCTCTCCTGGGCTGAAGCTCATGGTTAATTAGCCCAGAGCAATATGGTTGACACTAAAATGCTCCAGGAAACCACTCAGTCAAATACAACTGCTGGTCTAAGAAAAGGACTAAAACCTGACAATACACCCGATATAGACCTAGGCATTGGAAATACTCCCTGGTTCGGGGTCAAAATCCATAAGACCATAAGGTATAAGAGCACAATTAGGCCATTGAGCCCATCCAGTCTGATCTACCTTTCAATCATAGATGGTACATTTCTCATCCCCATTCTCCTGCCTTCTCCCCGTAATTCCTTGATTCTCACCTCTTACTTATCAAGAACCTATCTGTCTCTGTCTTAAATACACTCAATGACCTGGCCTCCACAGCCTTCTGTGGCAGCGAATTCCATAGATTCACCACCCTCTGGCTGAAGAAATTCCTCCTTATTTCAGTTCTGAAGGGTTGTCCCTTCACTCTGAGGCTGTGTCCTCAGATTCTAGTCTTTCCTATTAGTGGAAACAACTTCTCCACATCCACTCTATCCGGGCCTCTCTGTATTCAGTAACTTTCAATCAGATTCCCTCCCCCAACCCAATCCTTGTAAACTCTGTGTACCAACCCAGAGTCCTCAATTGAGCCTCAAGCCCTTCATCCCCGGGATCAACATGTAAATCTCCTCTGGATCCTCTCCAACACTAACACATCCTTCCTCAGATACGGGAACAAAACTGCTCACAATATTCCAAATGCAGTCTGACCAGAGCCTTATATAGCCTCAGCAGTAGATCTCTCTTCTTGCCCACTGACATTAATTTCACTGTCACTCCTGATATTTGACCGAGTATTTGCTAAAACTCGTTTCACTAACATTCTCCATTAACAACTATTCACCCTCCCAGCCTGATCGTTAGCAACTCCTGGGTCTGTCCAACTGTCTTTCTCTCTCTTTAGGTTCTATCCTATCGTTTACTCCCTACCCCACCCACCTCTTTATTTTCTGCATATAAACTGATGTTTTCCCAGCCACCATCAGTTCTGAGGAAGGGTCACCGGACCCGAAACGTTAACTCTGTTTTTTCCTTCACAGATGCTGCCAGACTTGCAGCAACTTTGTTTTTGTTCCTGATTTACAGCGTCCGCAGTTCTTTCGGTTTTTATTGAGTAGATCTCGGCTGTTGTATTCTAGTCCTTTCGAAATGAATGCTGATGTTTTAGTTGCCTTCCTGACTGCCAACTGAACCTAGAACTCCCTCCCTAACAACACTATGGGTGTACCTACACCTCAAAGACTGCAACAGTTCTAGAAGGCAGCTCATACCACCTTTTCAAAGGCAGTTAGGGATAGGCAATAAATGCTGGCCTGGCCAGTGATGCTCAAACACCATGAATGAATTTTTGAAGAAACTCCTCTCCATTGCCAGACAAACTCTGAAATCTAAAAACGGAAAGAACTGTAGATGTTGGAAATCAGAAACAAGAACAGAAATTGCTGGAAAAGCTCCGCAGGACTGGCAGCATCTGTGGGGAGAAATCAGAGCTAACGCTTCAGGTTGAGTGGCCCTTCCTTAGAACCCTGAGGAGTTCTGGAGAAGGGTCACTCAACCCAAAATAATAACTCTGATTTCTCGCCACAGATGCTGCCAGACCTGCAAAACTCTGAAAAACTCCTCCATCACATGCTTAGTGGAATGCAAAAGAATGCCTGTTGGTGTTGCTGCTAGACTAGTAATCCCAGAGACTTAAGTAATGTTCTGGGCACCTGTGTTCAAATCCCACCATGGCAGATGATAGAATTTGAACTCAATCAAAGTCTGGAATCAAGAGTTGTCTAATTAGGACCATGAAGGAATTGTGATGAAAATCCAAAACAGAAACTGCCGGAAAAACTCAGCAGGTTTGGCAGCATCTGTGGAGAGAAAGCAGAGTTAACATTTCAGGTCGAGTGACCCTGCTTCAGAGTTCAAGGACCCGAAACATTAACTTTGCTTTCTCTCCACAGATGCTGCCGGATTTGCTGAATTTTTCCAGCAATTTCTGTTTTTGTTTCTGATTTCCAGCATCTGCAGTTATTTGTTTTTCTTTAAAATCATGAAAACCCTTCTGGTTCACTAATGTCTGGCTTACATGTGACTCCAGACCCACAGCACCGTGATAGACTCAAACTACCCTCTGAAATGGCCAAGCAAGCCTTTAATTAGGGAAGGCAAAAATTTCCACAAGTAATAAAGAATGTTAGCGCTCTCTGTTTTTGACTGTATTAGCAAGGGACATATTCTAGGGTGAGATTTGTTTTGGTATGAGATTGCTTTGAATTAAAAACTATACTGAAAGAAGTCTACACAACAAAAAAGTTCATTATGGGAAGGATTTGTACAGAGTCAAAGTTAAAATCACAGGGAGGCTACACTTGGGTTGAGGTGGAACTTGCACAAATTTAAAATGGCAAGGCCTGGTAGGTTATGGATCAAGTGCAGGTAAATGTGATTTTGGTGTTAGTTGGTCAGTATAGACTTAATGGGCCAAAGGGCCTGTTTCTATGCTGTATGAATCTATGACCTCTATAACTAGAATTTTAAGAATGGCATCAATATTAGATAACTTTTTCTTATTTGTTTGTGGGATGAGGGCAATATTGATAAGGCCAACATGTATTGCTCATCCCTAATTGCCTAGCGGGCAGTTAAGAGTGAACTACATTGCTGTGGGTCTGGAGTCACATGTAGGCCAGACCAGGTAAGGATGGCAGATTTCCTTCCCTGAAAGACATTAGTGAACCAGATGAGTTTTTATGACAATCAACAGTGGTTGCATGTTTGCCATTAAACTCTCTTTTTAATCCAGACCTTTTTGTTTTATTGAAATCAAATTTCACTGTCTGCCACAGAGGAGAAGCCATGTTCCCAGAACATTAGCCTGAGGGTTCTGGGTTCCTAGTCTAATAATATCACCCCACTTCATCAGGGTAGATTTATGTAGTAGCAAAAAGATTGCAAGTTTCATTTGGTGATCTGAGTCAGTTTATTTTGTAATTACATTGATTTACAGATTCAGATTAAAGATCAATTATATACCTATTAACTTGCGCTTCCTTTGAGAATAATGACTATATGAATAAAATGTCATAAAAATAATATGCCCTGATGATCATATTTTAGTAATTTGTACTTTCACCTGCTAGATTCATTAAACTGATTAGTTTAATGTTGATGGTTTTTTAAATTTCTTCAGTTGTAGGTAAAATCTATTTTCTGATTAGTCCAATCAGTTGATTTGCATCAAATAACCTTTTTCCCTATTCATTTCAGAGATGCCTTTCCAAGCTTCTCAAAGCTAGCTGATGCATTCTAAGAAAAAGATTGGAAATTGACAGCTTTGATGTATCTTCCCCACCCCCCGCCAACCTCTCTCCTTCCTACATTTGTCCTGTTACAAGCAAACAACAGCATGCCCCCTGTACACTTAGACTGCAATTAGATTCCTGCATCAAATTTCGGGGACAAGTTAATTGGTGCCCATTGGGAATAAATATTCAAATCACAGGATTAGTATAACTGCTGTAATTCATAGACTTCAAACCTGTGCAATTTCTATTACATACCTCTAAGAAACATAACCTGCAAAGCCTGATTAATGTGTTATTTCTTATATTTTAGGTCATGGTGCAACAGACTGGAACATTGAAGGGAATAAGAAATCATGATGTGGAGTTGCCGGTGTTGGACTGGAATGGGCAAAGTCAGAAGGCACACCACACCAGGTTTTGGTCCAACAGGTTTATTTGAAATCAGGTGGTCCTGACGAAGGAGCAGCGCTGTGAAAGCTTGTGATTTCAAATAAACCTGTTGGATTATAACCTGGTGTCATGTGACTTCTGAATGGGAAATCAGAGAATGTTAATGCTTTATCAGGTATATTATGGTGAATGGCACGGTGTATCAGTTTTGGAGTGGGAGACATGACATATCTAACACTGATGAGGTGAAAGATGATATATCGGGCAGTGTTATATCGTGGGCCACTGTTTATCAGATTGCTTTGGTCAGGGTGCGATCTATCAAGCAACTTTAGATGGGAGTATATGATAGACTGTATTTTAGTGAGCAATGTAGTACATCAAAGAGTTTTACCTGATGGTTGTGATGTGTCACACAAGGTGGATTATCATGGAGTGTGCTACAGCAAGGAGAGTGCAATGCCAGAGGAAACACAACAAACTAAATTTTATGTATTTTTTCATGAAGTGTGGGCCATGTTGAGTTTTCGGAGAGATTCTCACCATGAAGGCAAGCGAGGTTTCTTACCTTATCTTACCAAACTCCCCTGTTAAGTACCTACCTCGCTCCTGTGGCATCTCTCACATCCCATTCTAGCCCAATCTTACCGTGTGCCATTCTTGGAAGAGCTCACCACTGGCCACATATCTGCTGAAAGACCAGCCTCCCTGTCCTTCACTTTAACAGCCTCCGTGCACCCAGATGAGCAGTGGCTTTCCGAATCTTCCTTGCTTGGTCAAAGTGTCAGAGAATGAGAAGGTGGCACTGCAACTTTCTGACAGGGATCTGCTGGTCCTGGTTGAGGGGGTAGTACAACGCAGAGCAGTCATCTTCCCAGAGGACCCGCAGAGAAGGCCATGCCACCAAACTCTGACAGCTCAGTCTGAGGTTGCCACCCAGCTAGTGCCCTCTTGATGGCCCACAGGAACAGCCAGCAGTGCCATGAAAAGGGAAAAGATCTTTTCCATTCCCCTCTGGTGAATGCCACACTCTTCCCTCTGTAACCTCCCACTCACTAACCTCTGTTCTTGCACCCACCTCCCACCAAGGCTCATGCTCTACCACTGTCTCATGATATCCTGCTCGCTATCTTCCCCCACTCGCTGTCATTCCCCCGCACCAGCTTCCCATGCCATTAAGTCGAGCTGCCCACTTTGACTTCACTTCAACCCTCCCTTTCTCCCATTATAGGAGCAGACAGCTCAACAATGGGTCAGAAAGAGCCCAGGTGAGTGAAGGGTGCCAGTCTGATTCTGTCACAGATCTCGCCATAACCCATGCCACTCAGGCCCCTGTAAGATTCTGTCCACAGTATGTTTCTAAAGGGCTTAGCTTGTACAGCCATATCATAATAAGCCCAAGCTGGAAGAACAGAACCTCATTTTCTGCCTGGGAACTACACAGCCACTGGACTCATAAATTCAACAGTTTTAAGGCTTGAGTTTCTCCCATGTCCTTATCCTAATCCCCACACTCCAGGTCTTGTTACCACTTGATCTACTATTACACACAACCCATTGTTAGCCACTAACAGTCTTTATTAATAGCTATTCATTCTCCCAGGCTGATTGTTATCCACTCCTTTGTCTGTCCTACTGTTCTTCTCTCTCACTGGGCTCTATCTCCACCTATCATTTACACCTTACCCCTCCCCCCACCCTATCTTCTGCATAAAAACCAACTTTGTTCTAGCCACCATCAGTTCTGAGGAAGGATCACTAGACCCAAAATGTTAACTCAGATTTCTCTCCACAGATGCTGCCCAACCTCCTCAGCTTTTCCAGCAATTTCTGTTTTTGTACATTATAACAAAGATTTTTTTACTGGAATGTAGGTGTCTTTGGCAATGACCGACATTTGGTGCCTATCCCCAAAAGATTTCGAACTGAGTGACTTGCTTGACCAATTCGAAGGGCAGTTTAAAAGTCAACCGCATTAATGTGGGTCTTGTTGACCAGGCCAGGTAAGGACAGCAGATTCCCTTCCCTCAAGGACATTAGGAAACCAGGTGGATTTTTGCAACAACCACTGATGGTTTCACAGTCATCATTATTGAGACTAGCTTTTAGTGTTCCAGAATTTTTAAAAATTAACTGAATTCAAATTCCTACAGAGATAGCAGGAACTGCCGATGCTGGAGAATCTGAGATAACAAGGTGTAGAGCTGGATGAATGCAGCAGGCCAAGCAGCATCAGAG
>NC_063352.1:7268302-7274673 GCF_021869965.1 Rhincodon typus | reverse complement strand
CCAGCTCTACACCTTGTTATCTCTGAATTCAAATTCCCCCAGCTGCCACGGTAGAATCTGATCCTCGGTCTCCACAGTCTGACTCTGGGATGCTGGATTACTAGCCCAGTGACACTACTATTGTAGCATTAGCCATGGTATTGGTGTAAAAGGAACTGATTCAGTAACATGTGTAGTATTTTTTATAATGTCATAATGATGTACAACATGTATCAGAGAGATACATCTTGGAAGGTCTGTAAAGATACAGCTCTAGGCTGTAAAGAGTTAGAATTACATAATGCTCTAATATAAACAATATTCTTAGAATATAAATCTAACCTATTTTGGTCCCAAATATATTGTAATTTGTAATCTGTAATTAAATAACAAAGACAATATTTCCTACCCATATCTTTGACAGACTGGGAGTGTAATGACCTTGATGAATCACTGGTGACTCTCTGCTTGTGTTGCCGATTAACTTTGTAACAGGAGAAAGATGACGGCTGTTTGTTATTCATCAGGTGATTCCTCAAAACTGCCTCCTAGCATCATCAATTGTCATCGCCTGACACCACAGCTACTCTGATCTCTTCAAACATTATGCCAGATCCTTACCCTCTCAGTGGGGACAAATCTGCTGTTCTGAACAAGGCCCCCAGTATCAAAATAGTCACTGGACTAATAGTCACTAGATTCAAAAAAAAAGGGAACAGACTAATGTATTTATGGGGTGGAGAGGACGATGGACTATTCCATTGCTATGCTTCTCGTTGCAATTCATCCTCTGTCTCAATCTCTCTCTCTCTCTTTGCAGGTTGGGGCACACACACATTCTAAGCTGTCAAATCACATCAGTTAATGTCACTGCAAACACAGGTGATTGCAAAGCAGCCTCTGGCCCCTCGCAGCACTTCTCTCTGACGCTACTCAACAGTAAATTCACGTTTGTATTTAAAAAGGGGAGGCGATGCCTTAGTGGGATTCTCATTAGGCTATTAATCCAAAGGCCCATATAATGTTCTGGTGTCCTGGGTTCAAATCTTCACATGACAAATGGTAGAAATTGAATCCAAAAAAAAAATTGGAATTAAGAGCCTAATGATGACCAATTGTCATGCGGGTGGAGACTCATCTGGTTCACTAATCCACTTTAGGGAAGGGAACTGCTAACCCAGATGTGCCTGATGGTTATTTCTTAACCATCCTCTGGGCATTTTGGGGTAGACAATAAAAGCTGGCCTAGCCTCAATATCCACAATCCATAAATGAATAAAAAATAAAGGGACAACTTTTTGACGCAAAACTGCTAAATCATTGCAAAAGATTTTTTTAACTGACAAAAGTTAGGAAACAAGGCTCCAAAGTTTTGTGGGCTATTTAGAGTCATAGAGTCATCGAGATGTACAGTTTTGAAACAGACCTTTCAGTCCAACTCGTCCATGCTGACCAGATATCCTAAATAAATCTAATCCCATTTGCCAGCATTTGGCCCATGTCTCTCTAAACCTTTCCTATTTGTTGATTTCCATTCAATTTCCATTGATCTTGTCTCTTTGCATTGGAAACTTATCCTTTGCAGTGGTGATCCCACTATGAGGGGACAAAGCTACCATGAAATAGCTACCATGGGCACAACTGTGAGAAAGCGTGCAGATAAAGGGGTTGGTGGGCGGAGGGCATTTGGGGTTTTGGAAAAATTGGAGTGCAGTTTTTAAGGAGCTAAAAATAGCTAAAGATTGAAGTGACCATTTGGGGGTTAAAAATAGGAGTTTCTGGCACTGTCAGTTGATCACCAACGACAAGAAATAGCTCATTTCATGACCTCAGGTTGTACCAAAACATTTTACAATCAATGAGATATTTTAGAGGTATTTTCGCTGTTGTCGAGGTAGAAAGCATCAGAGTGTTTGCGTATTCTGAGTTCCCACAAAGAGCAACATGAGAATCACCAGATAACCTCTTTGAGTGAAAACCAAAAGAACTGCGGATCCTGTAAATCAAAAACAGAAATTGCTGGAAAAGCTCAGCAGGTCTGGTGGGATCAGGAAGTTCTGAGAAAGGGTCACTCGATTCGAAATGTTAACTCTGATTTCTCTCCACAGATGCTGCCAGACCTTCTGAGCTTTTCCAGCAATTTCTGTTTTTAATCTCTTTGAGTGATTTGGCTGAAGAATTAATATTGGTCTGTACATTTAGAGTCTCTTCATCTCTTCTGCAAAGAATGCTCTGGCAACTGAAAGAATAGATAGAAGTCTTGGCTCAATGTCTTAATTGAAAGGCATGGTAGTTACACAGCATAGTTCATTTCTGGCATTCGGACAATTTAAAAGCCTTTTTCTCCATGTCAGGATCTGGGAAACCAACAAAGGCAGGGACTAGGTCATGGTGTGGAAAGGAAGAGTGCACAATGTTAATGAAAGTGACCTCCAGACACTCTTAGGCCAAATGTAGCGAATGGAGAAAAAAATGGACCTTCCTGGGAGGAAGCCTCAAAACAGAAGGAAGTAGCAGTGATGCAATGTGTCACCTTACTCATCTCCAGTAACACAGACAAGTTCTGTATGATGTTTAATGATCTTGCAGAGGTAAGCAACATAAAACAATAATCACTTTCTTCTCCTTTCTAGGGTACTCCCAGAAAAACATCTAGGCTTACAAGTCACCCATGTCACAGTATAGTCAAGCCTCTTCCAGTCTTTATAGCTGTCTCCCACGACTGCAGATATATGCATGCAGGAATTTACAGTCACTTCCTCCACTTCTGCAGGGTGAAGGCAGCAGTTCAATTCCATCAGATATCTGATGCTAAGGAAGTCTTGTGGCCCAATGGGGAACAGACGTTGCCTCTAAGCTAGAAGTTCCAGGTTTGAGTCCCACTCCAGGACATGATGACCAAGGGAAATAATTTCATAAACATGTTCAAACAGGTTACATATCAATTTTTGAATCCTTCCAAAACTCTCCGTTGGAAGGTGATAAGAATATGAAAGATTTGTACATCAGCCACATGATGGAAAATACTTGGGGTCTGCACCATTCCTATTCACAGGTCCAGGTGACAATATGTGTAAAAGTAAATGTTGCAGCAACATGGTTAGCTCCTATACCAATATAGTGCCCAATCATTTTTTAAATTCATTTACAGGATGAGTGCATCATTAGCTAGGCCAGCATTTTATTGCCCATTCCTAATTGCCCAGGTGGCAATTAAGAGCCAACCATATTGCTGTGGGTCTGAAGTTACATGTAGGCCAGACTAGGTAAGGATGGCAGATTTCCTCCTAAAGGACAGTAATGAACCAGATGGGCTTTCTCCAACAATCAGCAACAGATCCATGGTTATCACTCAGACTCTTAATTCCAGATTTTTTTAAAAATTGAATTCAAATTCCACTATCTGCCGCGGCAGGATTTGAACCCAAGTCCCTAGAACATTACCTGGGTCTCTGGATTAACAGTCCAGTGATAATACAACTCGGCCATTGCCTCCCCTTAATTTACATGCTTTGTTTCAGCTCACCGAGAGTCCAACATGGTAGATATCAGGAGCAAAGTTGAGATGAAACTAAATAAAACTTTAGCTATCCATTATAGGCTTTATTTTTTTAAACACTCATTGATAAAAGCGTAATAAAAGCGTCTAACCCAATTCCAGTATTTAACCCTTTACAAAAACAAATATTTCTTCCAAGTTCCTAATCTCTTTTAAAAAACAAATATTTGCATTCATAGCCCTACATCAAACAGCTAATCTCTTTACGCCTATGTGGACTTGTCAATCAAGTTGCAAATTTACCCTGCAATGATAATGAAAGATGGGAGAAGCAGTCAAGCAAAAATAATGTTATAGATATTTTCTAACCAATCCGTTCAGAGATATTATTATAGACATCTAGAGCACATGGGACTTGAAACCTGGGCCTCTTGGCTCGGAGATAGGGGCACAACCACTGCACCATAAGAATCCCAAGAAATAATGTCATGAAGATAGTGTTCAGGCTTGTGTCAATAAGCATCTCATGAAATTGCAAGTACCTTTTGTTTTCAAATGCAGGACAGATATTCATTTTTGTTTTTCAAAATTTGAAGAGTAAGACATATAAACGTTTGACAGAGGCTATCAACTTTCTCAGCATCTGCTAGGCAGATCCAAAGTGGTACCTGGTCTCCTCCAAAAGATACTTGGACCTCTCCCAAAATTTACTTTGAGTTGCCAAGAACTCCTGTACTTTTGGAACTTTGCTTCAAATGTCTAAAGCCCACATTTCATGTTCCTGAATGTTTGATGGCCAAAACAGTTTCTATTTGAAGACAGATAGATACATTTTAAAATGCGCTGTTGCCTCCACGAACCACAGAATTGTGAAATATGCCTGAATCCCACTGTCTCCCATCCCAGCTCAGGGAGATAGTTTATAGGCTGTGCTCTAGCACAATAGGGGAAGCAATGACCTAATGGTATTGTTGCTGGACTGTTCACCCAGCGACCCAAGTGATGTTCCCAAGACATGCGTTTGAATCTTGCCACAGCAGATGGTAGAATTGGAATTCAATAAATATTTGGAATTAAGAGTCTGATGCTGACCATGAATTGATTGTCAGAAATAAACCATGTGGTTCACCAATGTCCTTTAGGAAAGGAGACTGCCGTCCTTGCCTGGCCTGGCCTCTGTGTGACTCCAGACCCACAGCAATGTGGTTGACTCTTAACTGCCCTCTGGGCAATTAGGGATGGGCAATAAATGCTGCCTAACCAGTGATGCGCACATCGCATGAATGAATAAAGAAAAAATATGTGGCTGAGGCACAAAGCCCTTGCAACTTTGGAAAATGTCAAGCGCTGCCATGTTTGATAAGCACCAAAAGATGGACATTCTACGTGTTTCTGTTAGAATAGTGTCCCTTCTCATCAGCTGTGTTCAGCTAAAACCAGCCCTGAATTGTGTTCTATCTTATGATATTCAGGAATAGCTACAAACATCCTGTAGGTCCTGCTTTAGCAACAGCATATGCTGCTAATTACACAATTCCCATATGTGTCCACTTAGGAGAGACACAGCCTCAAATGTGAGACATTTCCGTGAATGCCTGCCTGAAACAATACATCTACAAATGTTCATACAGTGTGTAAAAAAACAACGCCATTGAAAGTAAACAGCAGAACTAAGGAATGGTGACGCAGATCAGGAGATAGGGCCTTTGTAATATGTGACTCAACAGGTTGTGATTAAACCTGCAGTCATAGCTATGTGAAACACTCGACGCTGCAATCAGCTGGTGAATTGGTGTCACAGGTTGAAGCTCTTGCACTGAACACAATCTATACAAAGCAAGAGATAGTAGGCACTGCAGATGCTGGAGAATCTGAGATAACAAGGTGTAGAGCTGGATGAATACAGTAGGCCAAGCAGCATCAGAGGAGCAGGAAGGCTGACGTTTTGGGCCTAGACCCTTCTTCAGAAATGGGGGAGGGGAAGGACGTTCTGAAATAAATAGGGAGAGAGGGGGAGGCGGAAAGAAGATGGATAGAGGAGAAGATAGGTGGAGAGGAGACAGACTGGTCAAAGAGGTGGGAATGGAGCCAGTAAAGGTGAGTGTAGGTGGGGAGGTAGGGAGGAGATAGGTCAGTCCAAGGAGGACGGACAGGTCAAGGGGGCGGGATGTGGTTAGTAGGTAGGATATGGGGGTGGGGCTTGAGGTGGGAGGAGGGGATAGGTGGGAGGAAGGACAGGTTAGGGAGGCGGGGGCGGGCTGGGCTGGTTTTGGGATGTGGTAGGGGGAGGGGAGATTTTGAAGCTTGTGAAGTCCACATTGATACCATTGGGCTGTAGGGTTCCCAAGCGGAATATGAGTTGCTGTTCCTGCAACCTTCAGGTAGCATCGTTGTGGCACTGCAGGAGGCGGTGGGGTCGGATTGCAGATGGCAGAAGTGTCAGAGGATGATGCGCATCATCCCAAGAAGACTTTCCACATCAAGCAGATGTTCACCTGCACAAGCTGAGGCTTGGGGACCGCTTTGCGGAACACCTACGCTCGGTTCGCAACAAACAACTGCACCTCCCAGTCACGAACCATTTCAACTCCCCCTCCCATTCCTCAGACAACATGTCCATCCTGGGTCTCCTGCAGTGCCACAACGATGCTACCCGAAGGTTGCAGGAACAGCAACTCATATTCCGCTTGAGAACCCTGCAGCCCAATGGTATCAATTGGACTTCACAAGCTTCAAAATCTCCCCTCCCCCTACCGTATCCCAAAACCAGCCCAGCTCGTCCTCGCCTCCCTAACCTGTCCTTCCTCCCACCTATCGCCTCCTCAAGCCTCAAGCCCCACCCCCATCTCCCACCTACTAACCTCATCCCGCCCCCTTGACCTGTCCGTCCTCC
>NC_063352.1:7241948-7268292 GCF_021869965.1 Rhincodon typus | reverse complement strand
CGCCCCCTTGACCTGTCCGTCCTCCCTGGACTGACCTATCTCCTCCCTACCTCCCCACCTACACTCACCTTTACTGGCTCCATTCCCACCTCTTTGACCAGTCTGTCTCCTCTCCACCTATCTTCTCCTCTATCCATCTTCTATCCACCTCCCCCTCTCTCCCTATTTATTTCAGAACCCCCTTCCCCTCCGCCATTTCTGAAGAAGGGTCTAGACCCGAAACGTCAGCCTTTCTGCTCCTCTGATGCTGCTTGGCCTGCTGTGTTCATCCAAGATGTACACCTTGTTATCTCTATCCAAAGCAAGGTTCGGGTGTGGAGAGTAAAACAGTTGATCAACACAACCACATGGTAACTCCCGGCCTTGCATGAATCATCACATGTTGCTGTTTAAATGATTTTATTTGCAATACAATGATACGCTTGGCTTCACAATGTATCAGCACACATCCCATTCCCTGGGGCTTTCACAGGTAAGGCAGATTAAACTCACATCAATTCACATTTCTATTTTTCTGCCTCACCACACTTCAATTTCGTAATGATAAAATATTCCTGTTAACAAGCTAATAACTGTGATAACCTCCTCTTCGTATTTTCAGTCTTTCACCCACTGTATGTATTCTGAAGCATTTCACATCAACCTCCTATTTTAAGGCCTTTTTCAGTTTTTCTGAATGGTCATTGCTGATATCCATAATCTCAGAAAGACGGTAGACTGTTGTATATATCTTAATCATCTGCATTAGGTCTCACCTACATTCTCTCCTCTGGATTATGATATAGACTACACTCAGCATCCTAACACTGTATTAAGCAAGGAGAATGCTCCCAGTGGTGATGAACAATTGTAGCTACAAAATTGCACATGGGTTCCCCTGGTATCTTGGCTAAACTTTGAGAGATCAATGGTGATGTGTGCTTTGCCTCCAGCAGGGCATTTTTACCCAATGCGGCAATGTTTATGTTAACCCTCATAACAAAGAGACTAGGATATGGGTATCATGATATTGAAAGATCCAACAGATGCTCGATCCTACATGCAAATATTTCATTCACATCCATATCATAGAGTCATAGAATCATAGAGATGTACAGCACAGAAACAGATCCTGAGGTCCAACTCATCTACGCTAAACAAATATCCTAAATTAATCTAGTCCCATTTGCCAGCATTTATCCCTCTAAACCCTTCCTATTTGTATATCCATCAAGGTTCCTTTCAAACGCTGTCATTGTACCAACCTCCACCACTTCCCCTGGCAGTTCATTCCATACATTCACTACCCTCTGCAGGAAAAAGTTGTGCCTTAGGTCCCTTAAACACTTACCATTCACTGCCTTTGAGTCCAACAATCCTAAACCCAACCTGGAATTAGAGATTTTGATCCCAACAGGAGTCCCCAGTTTGGATAGATAGAATCCCTACAGTGTGGGAACAGTCCCTTCAGCCCAGCAAGTCCACACCACCCCTCAAAGCATCCCACCCAGACCCATCCCTCATAATCCACACATCCCTAAACATTATGGGCAATTTCCCATGGCCAATCCACCTATCCTGCACATCTTTGGACTGTGGGAGGAAACCAGAGGAAACCCACACAGACACAGGGAGAATGTGCAAACTCCACACAGTCACCTGAGGGTGGAATCAAACCCAGGTCCCTGGCACTGTGAGGCAACAGTGCTAACCACTGAGCCACGGGGTTTGTTATGGACGAGACCAAACCCCCTGAAAATATATTAAGAAGAACGCCTAGACCCTAACTTTTTATTATTTTAATGGTAAGTGTAAGGCACTGCATTCCAGATGCAATTCGATTGGTCAAATTACATGATGTTAAGCTAAGCACACCGTACTTTTATGCTACAGTTAAAATATAGACAAAATAAAAATTTTAACAAGAATTGGCTTAACTGTAAGTCTATTGAAATACCTAACAAAATAGTATATATATTAACTAGTACTAATTAACTGTTCCGATATAGTAACATCCCATAAACATACATTTGGCAAAGGAAAATTCAGTAAGATAGATGGTCTCCTGTGCAATTTTAGCAGCTGGAAGAGAAACCCAGCTTTTACCTGTAACAGAGAGAGGAACAAGAGCTTCCACATCCAGTTTCAAGACCCCAGCAACTGCAGAAAGCTAAAACTAAAATTCTTGGTTCTACAGGAACCTGACTCCACCCATTCAGTCTGCTTCTATTGTTCCAACTTTAAAAAGCACCCAAGGCCTCACAAGCTGTTTACTTTAATGGATTTGAGCAGACTGCATGGTAACATGGTTTTAAAAGAAAACAGGACAAAATACACCTCTTAAAGGCATTGCACCATCACAAGACCTAATTTCCTCAGCCATTTATGATAGGACAACCTCTCATCTCAGGGACTAATCTAGTGACCATTCATCCTGTTGCTTCCAATGCAAGTCCTTACATGTGGAGACATGTTTTTACACGGAGTTCCAGGTGTGGTGTCTCCAAACCTGTACAACTGGAGCAAGGCTTCTTTATTCCTAATGCCAATTCCCTTGCGATTAAGGCCCACATGCTGTTTGTGTTCTCAATTGCATGCAGTATCGATGTGCTGACATTTTGTGTTCCTTGTATGAGTACTGTCTGTGAACAACAACATTTACAAGATACATGCCCTTAAAAAAATTCTGCTGAAGTGAATAACTTCACATTTCCTTATAGTAAGCTTCACTTAGCACTTTATTGTCCACTCACTAACATGTTTATATCCCTAGGCAGCTTCTATGTGTCTTCACCATAATTTACATCCCACTCAGCTTTGTTTTATTAGCAAACCTACATACCTTACTCTCTGTTCCTTTATGTAACTCATTACTATAAACTATATTGATATACTATAACAGTATTATGATAGCAACAATTATTACTCATCTTTGTGACACTCCACAGGTCACTGTCACCTTGAAAATATCTCAGTTATCCCTTCCCTTTCCTCCCTGTCCATTAACCATTCCTCTCTCCATGCTGTAGTTTTACCCCCAAATCCATGAGCCTTTTACTTATTTCTTCAGACTGTGCGATGGCTTACGAAAAGCCATTACCCATATTGATCCCTGATTTCTTCTTTCCTTCAGGCTCAGAAGCAATTTGGAGAGTTGCCAAATCTCCCCATCTCTTGGACACACCAGTTCCCCCCCACCACCCCACTATTTGGTGAAACAACAGCCTCAGTATATAACCTGCCAGGACATTGTTCCTTGAGCAAATCGACTGAAGTCTGTGCCAGTGGTATGGATTTTTCTGTCCCCTGTTCCCGATACCAGTGCCCGATGAATCAAACCCATTTCTCGCACACCAATCATTGAGCCATGCATTCAACTCTCTGATCTTACTTATCCAATGCCAATTCACACAGGTTCAGCTGGTAAACCAGAGATTATTATCTTTTTGGTTCTGGTTTCAGTCCCTAGATGCTCACTCTATTTCTTAATCTAACTATGTGTATCTTTGGGCCATTCCCTCCCAAAACCAAGTTACCAATTGAGATGAGGAGGAATTTCTTCTCTCAGAGGGTTGTGAGTCTTTAGAACTCCTTGCCACAGAAAGCTGTGGGGGTAAAGTCCTTGTGGCTGAGATAGACAAATGCTTGAGTTCTAGGGAAAATGCAGGAAAGTGGATGTGAGGAATGTCGGATCAACCATAATCCAATTGAATGGTGTAGCAGAAATGAGGGGCCGAACAGCCTAGTCCTATTTCTTATGGTCTTCTGTGCTGTAGCCCAGAGGAGATGTCCTTAACCCAGGCAGGCAACACAGCTTTGAGCTATCACAGCCTTGGCCACTGATAACGGTATCTATCTCAACAACTATACTGTCCTCTACTACAACCACATTCATTTTTACTTCCTCCAGTTGAATGGCACCTGCTGTCCCTGGTGATGCCCATATAAGTACCTTGAGCCTGGTGGACAATTGCAAAGGCTGAGACTGCTCCACTGCTACCCATTAGGTCCTTACACCTGTCTCTCTCTGGGTCATGTCCTCCTGTCCCTGACAACAGACTAAATCCTAAGCAATGTGTGTGTGTGTGTAGCAAAGATTGCAGGTAACCATCACCCGTCCCTATGAGTTACAGTGTCTCAACTGAGCTTTGGCTCCTCAGCAAGGAAACTTCCTGCAGCTGCAAAAACATATTGCCACAGACGACACTGTTATCTGTCAGCTCAATATGGAACAGCTACAGATACATAAACACTACCTAACTGTCATCTTTATAGTGTTTCACCTAATTAGTCAGGTTTCATTTTATCTATAGTTATATTAAGGGCTTAACTCTTGAAGTCACAACTCGACTCTAGAAGGTGCACCAATAGCGCGTATAGTGTCCAGAGCAGTTCACCATGGAGCTGTATTGCAGTGAAACCCAGACTATCAATGACATATAAGAGCAAGAGGGCTGCAGAAATTCTGTTCACAATCTCATTGAAACTTACAGAACACTAAGAGGCCTGGATGGAGCGGACGTGGAGATGATGTTTCCACCAGTAGGAGAGACTAGGACTCTTCATTAGGATTTCTTCAGTCAGAGGGTGGTGAATCTACAGAACTCATTGCTGCAGAATGCTGTGGAAGCCAAGGGTGTCTTTAAGATAGAGATAGCTAGTAAAGGGATCAAGGGTTATGGTGATGAAATAACCCCCAATTAGGCTGATATCCCATCACCAAGTCAGCATTTATCTACACGTAGAGAGTCGTTGACACTGATCCAGCTCCCTCAGAGCCAGCTCCCAGAGTGAATAGAACCTCTGACACTCCTACTTATCCCTGTCAGCCAGGGCTCCCTGATTGGACCAGATTAACAGCCCCAATCAGGGAACTCATATTGTATGAGGTCCACCTCATTACAGTCACGACAGATTCACTACACAGGTTTCACATGCACTTGACTAGAAATGAATCCTGTCCCCCCACTGTGTGGCAAGTGTTTCCCCACAGTTTTCTCAATGTAATGCTGAGGACACGAGTGAGGCATAAGAAATAGCAGAGTTGTTCAATTATTCAAATGATGATGCACCATCTACAACATCTTCGTATGGTTTAATCATGAATGAAAACAAGGCCAACCCATCTGCTCCCGGTTGCATTCTGCTCGGTCTATGCTATGCTCTCCACGAGCAGAATTGTCCTTCCTTTGGTATGAAAGGTGTACAAAATGATCAGAGATATAGATGGAGTGGACAGCCAGAGACATTTTCCGAGGGTGGAGGTAGCTATTACGAGGGGGCGTAGTTTTAAAGTGAGTGGAGGTAGATATAGGGGAGACGTCGGAGGTAGGTTCTTTACTCAGAGAGTGGTCAGGGCATGGAATGCATTGCTGGAGAGGATAGTGGAGTCGGCCTCATTAGGGGCATTTAAGCAGCTATTAGATAGGCATATGGATGATAGTATAAGGTAGCGGTGGAGATTAGATAGACCTTAGGTTTAGGGTAAAATTTCGGCACAACATCATGGGCCGAAGGGCCTGTACTGTGCTGTACTGTTCTAAAACCAAAAAATGGCAGCTTTTCAAAGGCTTTATATATTATTAAACCAGGCGTTTAGCGATCTCCAGCCTGCTTGATTGAGATTAGGGGCCACTGCTGAGTAAGGGGATAAAAGTTTGTGCGCTGCTCCTGCTTCTACTCCTGGGCCCAAGTCTTCAGATTTCCCTGGGGTGATGTTGTCTGACTGTCAGGACCTAACTGTCACAGAACAGAGAATTATTGGAATTAAAGCCGAGCCTGTGCTGCCTGACACTATCAGGGACAGGCTCGGTTACTGATAACTAGTGCATAGCTGTTGTTATGGAAACCAACAGCTCCTAGCAACAAGATGTTTTCTCAGTTTGGACAGAGCCTTCTTGGTGTATTGATGTCTCCCGGTATAACATTGACACAACTCTGGGCAAGAATCTTCAATCTTCAACACCGCGCTGGCTTTGACTGTAGCATCCAACAGAAGCTGTGCAAAAACATCACTAAGACTTCCACCGTTTGACATTGAGAAGCTTCGAATAAAATCCAACCTTGGTGCTGTGTGCTGGTACATAACATGTTATTAAGGAGTCCCTCTTCCCAGGTAATTGTCTGAGATGCAGATCCTTGGTGGTTTGTTTGATCCCAAGGTGAGCTTCCAATCACAAATCCACACCATCACTAACACCACCCTTCGCCCTACCCTCACCTCTGTTCATCTGATGCTGAAAACCCTAATTTGCATCTTTCAAACCTCGTTCATTCTAATTCGTGCCTGGCTGCCCCTCACATTCTGTCCTCCATAAATTTGACTTGCCTCCCAAATTCTAACCAAGTTCCCTTAGCGGATGACCCCTTTAAGTAGCACTGCAATTGTAGCATTCTCATCCTCATTTGCAGCATCCTCCATGGCCTCACCCCTCCCTATCTTTCTGATCTCCTCCAGAGGAACAACCCTCCAAAATACCTGCCCTCCTTTAATTCTGGTCTCTTCAGCGTCCCTCAATTTTAACTCGCTTTCCCTTTGGCTGCTGCCTCAGCCTTTGAAATCTGTGCATAATAATGGCGCAGTAAGATGCAACTCAGAGAAACCTTCATGCAGCCTTTGACATCGTGTCTGATGCTAACTGCGGTAATCTTTATGGCACCATGAAAAATGGCCTGACTTATGGACAAAGACAGTCCGAATAGGAAGTGAAGTGGTTTAGCATACTCTCCCCTCAGCTACAGGCTCGGTGTTTGATCTTGAGATAATAGTGTGGTGTCACAGCCGATCACATCATGCAAGTTTCAATCAGATTGGACACTGTCATTGTTTTGTCATGACTGGATTTGAGTGCAGGAGTAATGGAAATGATTTAACCCATGCACCACCTAGGAACCATTTATATGCTCCAAGCCACAAGCATACTATGTGCCCTTCATTAGAAGTGCTGTAAAAATAATGTGAATATAACAGAGTGCAACTTTCAACTGAGGGAAATTAATTTCACCCTTATTAGACAGCCGCAGATTGTGCCAGTCACCCTCTCTTGTTCCAGGCTGAGTGCCCATTGTGTTTGTTCCTTTGATATTGTGGGCATACGTGCAGAAATTCCCGACTTTAACTCATGCCTGATTCTCCTGGCCCACAAAGAAGGCAATAATTAAACTTTAAGCTTGTTGTCCAAGCATCTTCTGGTCCCAGCTCCTCTAGCTGCCAAGTTTATCTGTTTGAGAAGGCAACAATTTAATTATCTGAAAGCTAACAAGAAGACAAGGTCAATTTCCCCATTGCAGGCCTCGGGTAAAAATGGCAGCTGGGCTCCCACAACTGAAATGAATCTCGATTTGCACATCAAAAGAGGGAGCTTGTCTCTTTCTGCCACCCCACCCCACCCCCTCCTTGAGACATCAGCTTACAATTGAACATAGAGTGGCAATGTGGTCTTTTCAACTACTGCCTGCCTGGGTAGGTGGGATTGTGGAGTTGAAGACCACAATCAGATCAGTCATGATCTTATTGAAGGACTGAGCAGACTCAAGGGACCAAATGGCCTATTCCTGCTCCTATCTCCTATGTTTGCATGGGAATGGGCCAAGTTAAAAGTGTGTCCATGTGTGACTGCTTCAAGTTATGAATAGGTGTGCACACCTGAAGGTCATTGAGCTTGGACTAAAAACCTAGGAATATAGCCTTGCACAGGAATTTGGCTAATATTTTCATAGACTGTGGCATTAAGCATTAACATCCTGGGGACCACTACTGACCAGAAACCTAAATGGACTAATGTTCACTATCTGAAAGGGTAGCTGAGGCAGAAACCCTTGACAGATTTTAAAGGAGCTGGATATGGAGCTGATCTATTGTAACCTGCAGAGCAATGTACCAAATGGGGGGAAGGCGGTGACATAGTGGCGATGTCACTGCTCAACAAAATTAGCCCAGACCAATACACCGAGGACCTGGGTTCTAATCTTAACATGGCCAATTGTGAAATTTGAATTCATTAAATCTGAAATTTTAAAAATTATTGTAATAGTGACAATGTAGCTTTTGCTGATTATTGTAAAAACCTGTCTGGTTCACTAATGTCCTTTAGGGAAGGAACTCATCTGCTGTCCTTGCCTGATCTGGGCTACTTGTGACTCCAGACCCACAGCAATGTGATTGATTCTTAACTGATGTCTAAGCAGTTAGCGATGGGCAATAAATTCTGGCTTAGCCAACAATGCCCATATTCTACAAACAATTAAACAAAAAAATGTTGGAAAGTGGACCAGTCTGTAAGGCTCATTTTTCTGCTGACGTGGACACGAGGGGCCAAATAGCCTTTTTCTGTGCCAAAAACCTGCTATGATTCAATAGGAGCAGGTCAGATTCTGGGATTCTGCAGTGTCCGACTCACTGCCTGACTCCCCATATTCTATCCCCAGTCAACAGGACACAAGTCAGCAATGTGATGGAATACTCCCCACTTGCCTGAATAGATGCAGCTCCAATAACACTCAAGAAGCTTGATACCATCCAGGACAAAGCAACCAATTCACCATCTTAAACATTCACCTCCATCCACCACCAGTTACAATAGCTACACCTAGTTACAAGATACACTGCAGCAATTTGTCTGGGCTCTTTCTATAGCCTGTATCATCTATAAAGACAAGCGCAGCAGATATGAGGGAACACAATTATCTGCAAGTTCCCCTCCTAGCCACTCACCATCCTGACTTGGAATTATTATCACCATCTTTTCAGTGTCACTGAGTCAAAATCCTGAACTGCCATTGTAACAGCACTGTGGGTATACCTACTGCAGCAGTTATGGAAGGAGAACACTTAGGGATGGGCAATAAACAATGACTTTGCCAGTGAGACCCACATCAGAAAAATGATGGAAACAAATCTCAGGGGAAATTTACCTAAAGGTACTCAGTACTCAGCTTCCACGTCAGCCTGAGAGAAGGGGACAGTCCACAATTCTTTTGCAGAGAATGTTAGTTCTTTGACATTACTTTAGGATGAGTATCACTTTGGCTGGGTTAGAAACAAAGAGAAACGTGACTAGCAGCAGAATCAGCACGAGAAGTGGCAAGTCGGAATTATTATATAAGAAAATGGTTTTGAAAGAGTTAGTGTCGGGGATTGCATTAGGGTCCACCCAACCTAATGAAGTCATGCAGTCCTGGATGGAGAATGAGACGTAGGGCTATAGATCCACAGGGAAGGAAACCAGCAGAGAAGGAGACCTGCAGAAAAGGGAGTCTGCAGAGAACAGGGTCCGAGAGAAGGGGGCCTACAGAGAAAGGGGCCTGCAGAGAAAGAGATCAGCAGGGAAAGAGACCTACCAAGGGGAGACCAGCAGAGAACGAGACCAGAGAGAAGGAGACCAGCAGAGAAGGGGACCTGCAGACAGGGAGACCTGCAGAGAGATGCAACTCAGAAGAGGAACTATCTGCGACACCATGTCTGTAGAAAGAGCTTCAGTCTTCCTGACATGTTTGAACAGCAGTGTCTCAGGTGGTTTTGTTTGCGAACACTGAGATTGTCAGGCTCCTCATGGAAGAAGAGCTGCCCCTTTACTGGATGTGGGTGCTGTGCTTCACCAATGGCTATTAATGTCACCACCAGCCTCCACCAAGAGATATCTAAGATGCCCCAGTTGGCTGCCCACCAGTGTATGGCTGATGTTTGATATTTTGCTGACAATTGCGTCAAATAAACACATAGCTGATACCCTTCAGAACAAATTAGTGAAGTGCATCAGGTCTATAATGGATGTATATGACCTTCATTGCCAGTCAGAAAGAATAGATGCTCTAGTTTGCAGTTGTAACTCACTTGCCACAGTTGCAGGGCTCCATGAACTAGACACACATGTCAATCGAGGCACATCCAGAGTAATCAATTGCAAGGGCCTTCACTCCATCAATGTCAATCTGCTGTGACACTCCATAAAGATATTTCTGCAGGTCTGTACCTGATTTCCAGAGCTCCAAGTTTCTTCAGATTGGCAAGGAGATATAGATTTCCCTCTGTAGCAGAAGACAAATATCCGCGGATACTGGAAATCCAAAGTAAAAACGGGAAATGTTGAAAAAACGGAGGCGGCACCTGTGGGGAGCAGAACAGAGTTAACGTTTCAGTCAGAGAAGTTTTGAGAAGTTATAGAAACAGGGAAATGTCAGGGAAGAACACCAGGGGAAGTCTTCCTTGGGAAGAAGAGATTCAATGGCAAAAAGAATGATGGTGAAAGGCAAAACAAAACGATATTGCTTCAAGAAGCAAATGTTGTATTTAAAGGATGTGTTGATGGGAATTCCAAAATCTTCATTAATAACAGCTCTCTGAAAAGATGGAGAAAGGAGTTAGTTGTTGAACTCAATGTTGAATTTGGAAGATTTTGTAAAATGCCTGAATCTCTCTTGACCTTTCGTTAAGTTTCCCTGAAGCAGTTTGGAGGTAAAGATCAAAGAAATCAGATTGGGAGTGGGCCAGAGAATTAAGTGGCAGGTGATTGATATTAGAATGACGATATCCCATGTGAGATCAGACTGCCTCTTTTCCTAAAACTTCCTCCTCCCGCTCCAAAGATCCACTGCCCCCTCTTGCTGTGGGGCTCTGGTTAATGTTGAAAGCAATATATTTGTATGATCTTGACAGCAGTTTCCAGTGCTTCCTTGTACCTTTTAAATAAAAGAATCAAGATGTTCTTCATTGTTTACTGACCTATTAACTATGAAATGGGAGTGTCCGTCACGTGCATTGTCACTCCACCTAGTGGAGTTCAGAAGTTTCTGAATTTTTTTTCAATCCGCAGACCTTTGAACATTCCTTAATAGCACCTAGAAAAATTAAAATTAATTTAACATCCTTGGAACATGTTACCACATTTTAAGTACAAATCTCTTCGCATAGAGTTAAAAGTTATATTCTTCCATTGTAGCACTGCTAAAACATAAATAATAGGTGCCAGAATAGACTATTCGGCCCTTCTAGCCTGCTCCACCATTCAATATGATCATGGCTGATCATCCAACTCAGTATCCTGTTACTCCCCATATCCTGTGATCCCTTTAGCACCAAAAACTAAGTCTAGCTCCTTGAAAACATTCAAATTTTGATCTCAATCACTTTCTGTGGCAGAGAATTTCATAGGCTCACCACCCTTTGGATGAAGACATTTCTCATTTCAGTCCTAAATGGCCTACCCTGTATCCTTGGAAAGTGACCCCTGGTTCTGGACTCCCTGTCTCATCAGGAATATCCTTCCTGCATTTATCCTGTCTTGTCCAGTTGGAATTTTGTAGCTTATGTAGGTTTTGTAGGTTATGCCCCTTATGCTTCTAAATTCCAGTGAATATAGTCCTAACCGATCCAGTCTCTCACCATATATCAGTCCTGCCATCCTAGGAATTGGTCTGGTAAACCTTTGTTGCACTCGCTTGACAGCCAGAACATCCTTCCTCAGCTAGGGAGACCAAGACTGCACACAAAGGTTCCAGGTATGAATGCAGCAGCTTAACAAAGTTCACAGCACTTGCCACCATGCTATGAGATGAATCCTTATCACACCTCATGTCTGGCGATCTATCTGCTGGATTTCCTGCCAAGTCCTCTTTCCTGTTAGGAATCTACAGGAATCACATACTATCTGGTGTATGAGGAAGACCTCAATGTCAGGTCTTACTCCTTTGAGATCCAAAGCAATGCCCACCACCACGTCTGAAACTTATCATCATAGTGGCAGTGCTTAAGGCAACTTTCAATGTTGATCCTTTCAGACATCCCATCTCTAATTAATGGACAGTGTTTGCCATGTGGGACCTCTAAGCTGCTCCAGTGATGACATTGGACAATGGAATCAGGTTTCCACTTGGTGGTCTGTTCTCTTTTCTCCTTCAAATGTCTTCAAAAACCAAACATTTGATCAAACAGATTTTGTTCATGGGTAATCAGTGCTTGTTGGTAAACTGTCCAGTCACTGGAACCATCCTCTAATGTCAATCCTGTCCATAAAAATGAATGTCAAATCTCTCCACCCTACATCCAGCTGAAGGTTAGACAGAGACCTCATCACATCACTGAAATAAACAATAGAAGAAATAACAGAAACATTAATATAAAATATGCACTATCTGGAGTTATAAATTGCACCCATGTTCCATTCCAAGAGAGATAGCTGCCTGCTGAGTAAAATTATTTAATTCCAGGATTTACACATTCATATATGAAATTGGAAGAGACGTTGTCCTTAGCCAGATCACTCCAGGATCACAGAGGTTCCTGCCAGTAATTTGTGTCGATCCATTCAGACTTGCCTAGACCACCTTTATTCATATGTAGGCCAGACTGGATCAGGAGGGCAGATTTTCTTCCTTCAAGGAAGTAATGAGCCAGTTGGGATTTTATGACAATCCCAATAGTTTCCATGGTGACCATTACTGACAATAGTTTTATATCCCTGATTTATTAATTGAAATTCCACCAGAAACTACAGTGGGATTTGAGAATAGGAGGCTGAAAAGTGACCTTATAGAGGTTTATTAAATAATGACAGGTATAGATAAGGTGAATGGCAGTTGTCTTTTCCCTAGGGTGGGAGAGTTCAAGGCTAGGGAGCATATTTTTAAGTTGAGAGAAGAAAGATTTTAAAAAGACATAAGGACAATTTTTTTTACACAGAGAGTGGTTCATGTGTGGAATGAATTTCCTGAGGAAGTGGTGGATGCGGGTATAGTTACAACGTTTAAAAAGTATTTGGATAGGTACATGAATAGGAAAGATTTGGAGGGATATGGGCCAAGCGGAGGCAAGTGAGACTAGTTTAGTTTAGGCTTATGGTCAGCATGGACTGGTTGGACTGAAGGGTCTGCTTTTGTGCTGTCTGAGTCTATGACTGTATGACTCACATCCCCAAAATATTTGCCTGTGCCTTTGTCTGCCTATCTTTTTATCCCTGTCTCTCTCTCTGGGCTCCATTCCCCTAACTAGTCATTCCTTTTCCCATCCAATCACTGTCAACAGCATAAATACCATTTTTTCCCAGCTGCTATCAATTCTGAAGAAGGATCATTGGACGTGAAACGTTAACTCTGTTTCTCTCTCCACAGATGCTGCCTGACCCATTGAGTTTCTCTAGCAATTTCTGTTTTTGTTCATCTGGGCTTTTTGGGTTACTAGTCCGGTGACATTACCACTACACCACTAATAATTGAGACAGACAATATCCACAGATTTAGAGGGCTGTTGTGATAAGGGAGAACAAAATAAAGCAGGTTACTTTATGGGAAAGGACAGGAGGAGGCTCAAGTGGAATATAATCAGCAGCATGGAATGTGGGCAGCAAATATCCCTGCGCTCTGCATAAATGATTCACATAGATATTTCAGCTCCTTCAGTGTGGTAAATATCTAATTATTATTTAATATAAAATGCAACCATTTCAAAACATGCTCCATGGGATGGAATCCTGATAAATACAATGAACAGATGTGATATTCCTCATTAGCAATTAAATGCAGAAATTTATTATGCTCAATAATTACCTCTGACATCCCACTTGGATAATTTTGTGGGACAGACTAAAGTTGATAATCGGAGAGAAAGCAGAGTTAATGTTTTGCGTTCAGTGACCCTTCTTCAGAACTAGGCCTGAAATATTAACTCGGTTTTCTCTCCACAGATGCTGCCAGACTTGCTGAGTTTTTCCAGCAATTTATTCTTTTGTGTCTGATTTCCAGCATTCACAGTTCTTTGTTTTTTTTTGTTTAATGTTGATAACAATTCATATTTAGGAAATAAACAAATTCTTGTTTTATTTGGAGATGATTCCTAAGTCACATTATTGGCTTTGGATTTTGTGTGAAGGGGACAAGATTCCCACAAACCATTTGCAACATGACGGTAGACAGGATTACGCTACCACATCTCTGAGATTATCACTTCCTACTTCAGAAACATCCTGGGACTTGTGAATACATTCCATACCAGGAGTAAAGAAAGTAAAAACACAAAGTGTGAATAATTTTGGAAGCTAAGGTGAGCTGTTTTCCTACAAGTTTCCAAGTGATTAAATTACATCATTTATACAATATAAGGGTTTTTAAAAAAAATCTTGTATGGGATGTAGACATCGCTGACAAGGCTGGCCTGTGTAGGCCTCCCTTAATTGTCTTTGAACTGATGAGCTGTCTGGGCCAATTCAGACTGTAGTTAAAAGTCAATCACATTGCTGTGGGTCTGGAGTCATATATAGGCCAAATGAGTGAGGATGGCAGCTTTCCTTTCTGAAGGGGAATTAGTGAACTAGATGGGTTTTTAATACCAATTAACCACCTAACTAGCTTTTAATTCCTGATTTTGATTTGATTCAAATTTAACCATCTGCCATGGTAGGATTCAAATCCAGGTCTCCATAACATTGCCTGAGTCACTGGATGGTGAGTTCAGTGACCTTACCACTATTCCACTATCTCCCCTAGCAAGCTTAATGCATGCTAAGGCACAAATGTGAATTAAAATGAATATATATCAGGCTTGATTTTCCTATGGGTTTTAGGAACCTATTGTTTGGGCCAAAACAGGGTCCACACTTGCTGGGAGGCAGACTGACTCAGCAAACTTCCAAAAGGCAACCTATTCATTGCCTGTCTCCAAGCTCACTGTCCAAATAAGAATGGAAGTAAGGCTCCATTTACAGTGGGGCAAGTCAGAGGATCAGACCTCTAGAGCCTAGCAATGACCCCTCTCCAATCCCTGAGAAAATGTAGCGTGAGGAGTCAATAGCTGTTAGGTAAATGTCTAGATTATAAGTGATGTCACATCATGGAAGGAAGTTCTAATGGAGTCCTGCTGAACATATCTATGGGAACAGCATAAATAGTTGACAAATCTTCAGTATTGCTGAATATGGATGAATTTTGTTGCGGCTTTTTTCATCTTGCGATCATCAGGACATCCAGAAGAATGCAAATGTAAGGGAAAAATATTTTATACTCTATGAGAAGAAAGTCCTGATTGGTTGGCAGGTAGACTTTAATTGGTAAAGGCATCTCCATGGGTAATGCAATAGTCAGGTGATGATTGGTAGCTAACTGCCAATCAAAGTCTATTTCTATAGACCATATCTTGGTTGAAGATTGCAATTCATAAACAATCTTCAAACCCATGGCCCAGGAGGAATCTCACTGAAGGTACACGACCAGTTGGTGGACTCTCTTTGTTGTAAATGCCGAGAAGCTACAGAAGTTATTTTTGTCACTCACTGTCTGGTGTCCATATTACTGAGCTGCAGAGTCTTCAAGAACATACCCAACCTGGTACAAGTCAATGAACCACAATGGGGAGGCAATGGCCTAGTGGTATTATCACTGGACTGTTAATCCAGAGACCCAGATAATGTTATGGGGACTCGGGTTTGAATCCTGCAATGGCAGATGGTGGAATTTGAATTCAATAAATATCTGGAATTAAGAGGCTAATGATGACCATGACTCCATTGTCAATTGTTGGGAAAAACTCACCTGGTTCATTAATGTCCTTTAGGGAAGGAAACTGCCATCCTTACCTAGTCTGGCCTACATGTGACTCCAGACCCACAGCAATGTGGTTGACTCTAAACTACCCTCTGGGCAATTAGGGATGGGCAATAAATGCTGCCTGGCCAGTGATGCAATCAAATTCCCCTGAATGAATAAAGGAAAAAAAAATGGCAACTCCTGGAACAGAGCCAGAGTAGGCAATGGGGCAAATACAGGCCTTCGCTATGATTATGAATATGCTTATGCCTACCCAAACCACAGCCAGTTATGACTTTGGTGAGTCAGAGTGCCAGCCATTCTGGAGACTCAGTACCCCAGTGGGAGTGGTGGCACTATGCAACAGGTTGGAAACTACAAGGGAGCTGCGACATAGAGTCTCAGTCACTTAACTGGATGCTGAGAGGTGGCGTTATAGAGGTTTATAAAACCATGAGGAGCATGGATAGGGTGAATAGACAAGGTCTTTCCCCTGGGGTGGGGAGTACAAAACTAGGGGGTATAGCTTTAAGGCAAGAGGGGAAAGATTTTAAAAGGGACTTGAGGGGCAACTTTTTCACGAAGAAGGTGGTGTGTGTATGGAACAAGCAGCCAGAGGAAACAGTAGAGGTGAGTACAATTAATGGAATTTAAAACGTATTTGGACAGGTACATGAATAGGAAAGGTTTAGTAGGATATGAGCCAAATGTAGGCAAATGGGACAAATTAAGTTTGGAATTCCTGGTCAGCATGGACGAATAGGGTCTGTTTCCGTGCTATATGACTCAATGACTTTATGATTTGCACAATGGTGAAGAAAAGGGCAGGATCTAGACTGAAACGTCCACAGGGATGAAAAGAAAATGTCCTCCTCTGAATTGAGAGTAGAATACAACAGCCTTTATTATCACGTGCATTCAAATGAGCGCAGTGAAAAGTTTTTTTGATGTTGCCTCTTGGTGCCATCTTAGGTATTGGGTACCTAGGTGTATTGTCACAGAATTGAAATAGTAAAAAAAAGATTAGCATGGGAATACAGAGTTTAACAATCCAGAATGAGAATAAAAAGTGTCCTTAAAGTGCTCAAGTAATAGCCCCTTTCCAACATGAGTCCATGGTCGCTGGGCTTCAGAGCACAAGGCCATGCTACCTCCAGGCACTGACCTCCACCCAGCACTCACTCTGCTCCAGGATCTGGGCTCTGGCCATGACTCGGCCTGCTCCCACTCTGGGACTCGCCCTGAGCTCACTCTGTTGCCGCTCCGGCCTCCAGTCACAACTCGCTCTGCTCCTGCTCAGGGACTCAGCCCGAACACTCTGCACTTGCCCGGGCTCAGGCCACAACTCATCTCCCTTCATCTCGCCTCCATTCTCGAGGTAGCGTAGCCTAGTTTAAGAAAGTTAGAAGTTTTGGTGGGGGCTTGGGGAAGAAAAACTGCTGCAAAGAGGGAAATGAAAAGAAAGAAAAAGGGAAAGGAACTGGTGAGCAAAGGAGCACTGACTGGCATGTCTTACTCTGCCGCCATCTTGTCAGCCATATTGAATGGCTGTGATTGGGGTCTTCCGTGTTTTGCCTCCTCTTCAATGTGGCACAGAACCTCCAGCTTTGTTGACCTCACCAACCAGCCACCGTGGGGCCCCCTCCCGCTGAGCTGGTGACTTCCTCGTGCCATGGGGTGGAACTACACTGGTACCAAAAAGACCGGGAGTCCACAAACTGTTGGGTGTCAGTGAGGGCAGCCAATCCAAACCTGCCTCAGGTGTCGGGAATGTGTCGGGGAAATGCACCCAAGCAACACATCCCCTGTTCCCTGGCTCGCTCTCAACATCACAGCCATCCCAACACTGTATCGCCCCCAACACTCCAACCCTGTATCCACAACACTGGAAAAATCCAGCCCATTAGCACAGAGATTGTAAGAAATTAACTTGGAGAAATCGAGTCCATCATTAAACTGTAAAGCCACAATGTCACTGTGGTCATATCAGAGTTAAATGTTCTGGAGCATAAAGCCTTCAGGAAGAGTGTGGTAGCACAGTGGCTCAGTGGTTAGCACTGTTGCCTCACAGCGCCAGGGACCTGGGTTTGATTCCACCCTCGGGCGGCTGTCTGTGTGGCGCTTGCATGTTCTCCCTGTGTCTGCGTGGGTTTCCTCTGGGTGCTCTGGTTTTTTCCCACAGTGCAAAGATGTGCAGGCTAGGTAGATTGGCCATGCTAAATTGCCCATAGTGTTCAGGGATGTGTTGATTAGGTGGATTATAGGGAGATCGGTCTGGGTGGGATGCTCTGAGGGTCAGTGTGGACTTGTTGGGCCGAAGGACCTGGTTCCACACTGTAGGGATTCTATGACTCTTTGATGCTGTGCTTTGCATTGTGGCTCGGCTGTGAAGTGACTAAACGACTTAAGGGCCCTGGATTGGTGGAACAGCACATGGGGTGTCAGAGGCGTCACCCACAAACAGGTGAAGCTGCGGCAGAGAAAACAACACCAAGTTTTATAGGCATCTTACACTGAGTTGAATAATAACAATTAATATATACCAATTATCAGGAATTTAAACAGATGATCAAACAATGAAAAGGAAGATGTGGAGTGACTTTGCTGCTAAATTATTAAAGGGTTTGTTAAAAATGGATTTATGATTGCAGATCTTAATTCTCCAAAAATAAACAAGATTAAGGTTTTGAGGAGGTTAAGGATTGAAGATTCTGAAGGATTATTAAAGGGTAACTAGTATTGGATTGCTTCCACTGCTCAGCAAGACAATAATGAGAGGTCACAAATATTATTAAGTAAGTCACTGAAGCAGAGTTCAGATAGTCTTTTAAATGCGGGATCTATAATTTATTGAAAGAGAAGAGTGCTAAAGGGTACAGGGATAGAGAAAAACAAAAAAATGGGATTAGATGAGGTGGGGAGAGACATTGATGATAGATTTGACAGATTCAATGAACAGCCACGATTTATGCTGAGCAGTGTCTATTTCCCTGTAGGGCCCATTGCTTAGCCTGTGCGTGTGAGCTGATGGTGCATCAAGATCACTGGAAGCAAACTGATGAAAGACCATAAAATGTAGGAACAGAGGTGGGCCTTCAGTCTATCAAATCTGCTCAGCCGTTCAATGAAATCCTGGCTGATTTGATCATCCTCATTTCCACTTTCCTGACTGTTCCTGTAACTCTTGATTGCCTTGACTAATCAAAAATCTATCTACCTCAATTTTGAACATACTTAATGACCCAGCCTCCACAGCCCTCGGCGCTAAAAGATTCCACAGATTCACAACCCTCTGAGAGAAGAAATTCCTCCTAATCTCTGTTTAAAATGGACAACCCAATACACTGAGATGATGTCTTCTGGTCCTAGACTCACCCACGAGGGGAAACAACCTTTCTGCATCAACCTCGTCAACCCCCTGTGGAGGTGCTGGTATTGGACTGGGGTGGGCAAAGTCAGAAGTCTCATGACACCAGGTTATAGTCCAACAGGTTTGTTTGAAATCACAAGCTTTCAGAACGCCACTCCTTCATCAGGCCCAACCCACTCAATCTCTTCTCATGAGACAATCCCTCTAAACCTGGAATCGATCTAGTGGATCTTCTCTGGACTGTCTCCAGTGCTAGTCCATCCTTCCTTAGATAAGGGGACCAAAAGTGTCCACAGTATTCCAGGTGGAGTGGTCACAATATCGTACAGATGCAGTGTGAAATAAATTGGAAGCGCACAAAATATCATCAGTCAGGCAAAAGCAGTTTTTAGTCCATCCTTTTTCTCATCCCTCCTGTTTCTACAACTGTGACCCTGCGAATCACAGGTTAAAACATATACACTACATGAAAGCCAACACAAGTCTCCCCCACTTCTCCCCTTCCCCCAGCCCCATGAGAAGGGTAAATGCTTAACCTTGTATTGCATTTATTGAAGGGCCTTGTCAAACCGCCTGACTTACTCGCACAGAGAAGCGACATTTCAAAATAAAATATCAAAAGCTGAACACAGACTCGCAAACACCAGCTGTAACCATAGCAACTCGCTCCTCAGATCTACAGCTGAGCTCCTTGTGCCATCAATAATACAAACAAAACAAACTCACACAGGCTAGATGACAGAAAATAATGTTAACACTGCTCATAACTAAATTTACAAAAAAACTGCTTGATACAGTCAGATAAAACAAGCTGTTGATATATCTTTAATTACCAACAGTAATGAAATTGTAAGACTGGGATTAAAATAAAATTGAATGAAATGAGCCTCCTACCATATCTTGAAAGTCAGCAGGAACACACATTCCTTCACACATCTTTGACAACTACCTACTAATCACACCATAATAATTACCAAGAACAAGCTCTCCTCAACGCAAGGGAAAACGGAGGGCTCTTGTGTTGCAGTGATGTTGTCCATCCCTCTGAGCCCAAAGGCTGAGATTCAAGTTCCATCTTTCCCAGACATGTGCCGTAATATCTCTGAACAAGTCAATTAGAAAATGCCTATTCAGTTAAACGCTTCAATAGCTGTTTCTTCTTTAATAAGTTTGGATTGAGGTAGAGGCAGGAGAAGATACTCCCGTTGGTAGTGAGGGTGACCAACATGAAATGGTCACCAATAAATCCAAAAAATTCAGGAGAAGCCTCTTTAGCCAACGAATGGTCTAAATGTGGAACTCAGCACCATAAGGAGTCACCAACGTGAGATGTATTTAAGGAGATGGCTGGATTAATTCATAAGAGGAAGGGAAATGAATTACATCCATTCATGAATAATGTATTTTTGGAGCAACGTTTCAGGTGTTTCATAATCGGTTCTTTCATTCTCCTTTTCTCTCATTCCCTCTCACTCTCATTTCCTCTTTCTGTGACAAGGGACATTATTATCAGGACCAAGGTGAAGGTGAGGGTCTGTTTGGTTATATTGTAGGAGGCATCACGTCAGGTCCCTGGTCAAAATAGTGGCTGTAAATCACAAAGTTATAAGAGAAAGGAATGCAAGACAAGTAGGCAAGTTATTCTCTCTTTATTCTTATGTGAGATGTGATCATCAATGTCATTTATTCATAATTGCCCTTGCACTGAGTGCATTGCCAGGGTCATTTCAGAAGGCAGTTAAGAGTCAACGCATTTCTGTGGGGTCGGGGGTCTCAAAAAGGACAGACCAGGTAAGGATTGCAGATACCCCTCTCAAAAGTACATTAGCAAGCCATATTTTACTTATACAACAATCGACAAACATTCTGTTCCAGAGATTCACTTTTCATTCCATTTTCTAAAAAACAAGTTCTATTTAAATTCCACACATTGCTGTAACAGGATTTGAACCCATGTCTCCAGGTCATTTGTCTGGGCCTCTGGAGTGTTAGTACAACAATAGTACATCTATGCTACCATGTTAAGCCTACCTGGTCTTTTGAATGATCTGTATTTTAACTCAACCTACTCACCTTGGTTCTGTAACTCTTAACATCCTTGCTCATCTCAAGTGTATCAATCTCAATTTTAATTGACCTAGCTGCCAGATGATTTTTGGGATCATTGGCAAAGTTGAGAGCAGAGGACCTGATGAGGCAGTCATGGTATGATTGAAGAAATGTTTTCAAGGCTGAAATCTTCTGGAACATGTCAGATAAGAACAGAGGAAGATGAACCGAGCCTGGTTTGTATGTTGAGAGTCCAGTAATTTGATGCTAAAATTGAGAGTGAAAATTGTTCATTTTGAGTTGGTTCTGGGAATTTTGACTGCAAGGGATTACTTGGGTGAGCAACATTGTCTAGTTTTATCTTTCAGGTGTCTAATTCAAACCCAGCTTTCTGTAGCAAGATGACATGGCTACCTAATTTTAGTGGATGCAGATGTACGACTCCAAACTGGAAAGTTGTTGCTTTGTTCTGTATCTTGCCAGTAAGTTGACATTCACTATTACGTGCAAGCCTGTATTCAGGAGACATGGCTCCAACCAACGTTCACCTACAACAGCTAAGTATCCAAGGAAGGATGTGCTGTCCTTGGTGGGGGTCCAGAGGAGGTTCTATAGAATGATCCCAGGAACGAAGGACATGTCATATGAGGAGTGTTTGGGGACTCTGGGTCTGTACTCAATGGCGTTTAGAAAGATGAGGGGGATTTGATTGAAACTTACAGAATACCTAGAGGCCTGGATAGAGTGAGCGTGGAAAAGATGTTTCCAATAGTAGGAGAGACCAGGACCCGAGAGAACAGCCTCAGAGTGAAGGGACGATCTTTTAGAACTGAGATCAGGAGGAATTTTTTTGACCAGAGGATGGTGAATCTATGGAACTCATTGCCACAGAGGGCTGTGGAGGTGAAGTCATTGCCTATCTTTAAGGTAGAGATAGATAGGTTCTTGATTAGAACATAGAACATAGAACATTACAGCGCAGTACAGGCCCTTCGGCCCTCGATGTTGCACCGACCAAAGGGGATCAAGGGTTACGGGGAGAAGGCAGAAGAATTGGGTTGAGAAACATATGAGCGGTGAGCAAATGATGGAGCAGACTTGATGGGCTGAATGGCCTAATTCTGCTCCTATATCTCATGGTCTCCTGGACAGCTACAACTGTGCTATGAAGAATAGGCAGCTCTGGAAAGCACTTTGAGGATACAACAAAGCAGTTGTGGACATCAGATCACAGCATAGCACTCAACCCAATGCTTGCTGACCCCCTCAAATTTCACAAAAACCACAGATGGATGGATCCAAGTTCTTTCGGCCTGCAGCAACCCCAAAGGCTGAATAACGTTCCAACTGTCCGAACTGATCTGAATTGAAGATCCCATTCCTTTCTCGTCAGGTGTCTCAGTAAGATCTTCGGGGAACTTAAAGGGCTGTTAATTGACGGTGAGCAGTTTTCCCATTTCCTCCCAAATGCAGACCCCTTGAAAATTGTAAATCAATCCGGAAATGTAAGTATCCAGTGCCACCCTGGGAGAGTGCAATTTGTGAATCAGGCTCACTTATGTTCCTGGGTCCTGAATCCATTCTCGCCCAACCTCTGACCCGGCAACTACGCCCTCCTTGCCCCAGTCTCTTAAAAACCACAGTCGTACTTCCCCAATAAACACAGAATCTCTAACATCTGATTCCTCCCTCCCTTCCCCACCAACTCAGGATCTGATCCCCTGGCACAGCACACTCACTGTGCCACCCCATCTCTGCCTAACATTTCAAACATGTAAATGTGAGACCGAGTTTCCATGATGCATTTGTCTCAAGCCCTGTGACTGAGTAGAGCTGTGAATACCAGACAGTGCTGTGCTCCATCAGGAAAGGATGATACAACATAGTGTGGAACCCTATTCAGTACAAATGGGTTAGTTATGCAGTGACAGCACGAGGTCTGATGATGCTGATGTGGTGTAAACAATGAATAAAACAAACATAAATGGTTGATTGTAGTAATGTATAATCAACATTACACTTCATCGAGACAGGGCTACTTATTATCAATTCATAAGAAAGAAACAAAAAATCTTATGAGTGATCAAAGGGAGTAGGGAGAAAGCGAGAACAGGGGACTGAGTCGGATGGTTGGTCATGATCCTATTAAATGGCAGAGCAAGTTTGGGGGGCCAAGTGGTCTACTTCTGCTCCTATTTTCTACGTTTGTAGACAGATGTGGGAATCTGAATGAGGATTCGGAAAATGCCTGTTGTAGAAACTTGCAGTACATTGAACCTGGTAACTCAGGCTGCACTCTGAATAATTAATTCTGTACATGTCTGTGTGTATATCTGTTTGCATGTGCATGTGTGTGTATATGTGGGTGTCTGTGTGTGCATCTGTGTGTGTTTGTGTGTGTGTGTGCATCTGTGTCTGTGTTTGCATAATCGTGTTTGTGCATGCGCATGTGTGTCTGTGTGTATGTGTGTGTGCATCTGAGCTGTGCACACGTGCATGTGCCTGTGTTTGGTGAGTGTACACGTTTGTATGCACATGTGCATGTGTCTGTGTGTGAGCAAGTACACATGTGTGTATGTGCATAAGTCTGTGTGTGTGTGTGTGTGTGCGCGCGCACGCGAGTACGTAAGTGTGCCTGTGTGTGCATCTGTGTGGGTGTGTGCATCTGTGTCTTTGTGTGTATGAATGTACATGTGTGTGTGCGTATGTTTGAGTGTATTTCATTCATGCTCCTCTTGAGCAAGCTGTTCTTGATTCTTAGGGAGTCCTCCCACTGTTTGCAAGTGCAGTAACAACTCAATCCAAACCATTAACGTCAGCATTTGCGCACACAGACCTAGAGTGCAGGGACATGAAAGCAAACCATCTCCAAACTCGATGGGACTGATTATTGCCTCTCTGCTTTGTTCCCTTGTTGCGAGGAAGGCCAACCATTGTCACAGCTGCCTTTTTTTAATAGCCCTGGCCCATTCAAGATTCAGTACTTTCAGCTCAATCCATCTCTAAACTAATAATTAAGCATTAAACTATCTGTACTGCGTAAGCATGGCAACGAAGAGTTCCTTCACTTATTAAAATTTCATTTTGTCTCACTGGCAGATTAAAAATGAATAAACAGTAGGAGAAAGTACAGTAGAAAATAATTGTTTCTTTGATGTTCTTTAATTATTCATTCCCTATTGAGGTGTTCTGAGGTTCAACAAGAAAACTGAAAAATAAAGGGCAAAAAAAAAGTTACTGGGTTTTTTTGATTTAAAAACAATTAAGGTTGCTTTTTTTTCTTCTCATTTCAGTCAAGGGATGTACGTCAGTAATGAACTTACTTGTTATTAATTTGCTGATAGCATGAAGCATTCCCAGGTCAGCTGTATTGTGGAATAAGTAGATAATAAAAATCTCTTGATGCTGTCCAACAATTAGATTGTTAGACAGAGAGAGACAGAGAATAGAGTTTTCATTATAACAACAATAAATTGCATTTATATAATGCCTTAAGCATTGTAAAATGTCCCAAGGCACTTAATATGTCCATTCAGGTGTAAGCAGTGATATAGTGGCAATGTCATTGGATTAGTACTGCAGAGGCTCAGATTAATGCTCTGGGGGCATGGTTCAGATGCCACTTTGCTAGCTGATGGAATTTAAATTCAATTAATAAATTGGGAATTATAAAGCTGAACTGAGGCAGGGATGAAACTGGATGACATTACAAAGGGGAATACAGGTGACCTTAATGGTAGCAGGAATATCTGGTTGGAATTAAAGCAAAAACACTGCAGATCTTTGGTGCGGCATGTAGCCTGGGCAGCCCTGAAAGAGAGACAACAAGGTGCAGGGCTGGATGAACACAGCAGGCCAAGCAGCATCATAGGAGCAGAGAGGCTGACGTTTCGGGCCTAGACCCTACAACAGAAAAGGGGGAGGGGAAGAGGGTTCTGAAATAAATAGGGAGAGAGTGGGAGGCGGATAGAAGAGGGATAGAGGAGAGGATAGGTGGAGAGGAAACAGACAGGTCGAAGAGGCGGGGATGGGGCCAGGAAAGGTGAGTGTAGGTGGGGAGTTAGGGAGGGGATAGGTCAGTCCAGGGAGGACGGACAGGTCAAGGGGGCGGGATGAGGTTGGTCGGTAGGAGATGGAGGTGCGGCTTGAGGTGGGAGGAGAGGATAGGTGGGAGGAGAGGATAGGTGGAGAGGAAACAGACAGGTCGAAGAGGCGGGGATGGGGCCAGGAAAGGTGAGTGTAGGTGGGGAGTTAGGGAGGGGATAGGTCACTAGCCCTGAAAGAGAATCTGTTCTTCTTGAATCTTAGTCAGCTGCTTTTGTTATGGTCTAACTGCGTCAGGCCCTTGATTCAAACTCGGAAACAAGTTGGAGATCAGTTTCTCCTTTCAACAAAAGCCAAGGGGACTCGCTTTATAATATTCTGCATTGAATTATACTAATGAGTATACAAGTGAAACATGATTTCAGTACATCACAGCAAATGATATTGATAGTCTGGCCTAGTTCTCGGGCTCTGGGGAATAATTTTTTTTAACAAAAAAGTTCTTCGTCTAAAGTGTGTATCTTGGAGATCTGTTTAATGGGAGGGCTCCAAGGATTTTATTCATAGCTATTTGGATTTTTACCAAGGAATAAAATCCCATTTTTTTGTTGATTTACAGCTAGGATCCAGTTGCAAATTTTCATCTCCAAGTCAGTGCTGGATCCCTCAGAACAGTCAACAAAGAGTTAACTCCAGGATTGTTGTCATGTTGATTGCCTGTACAATATTCTACAGAGCAGCAGAATGTGAACTGGTTACTGAGATCCCCTCATTGTCTGTTTCTGATTGAAAATGGACTGGTTTTAGGGAGGCAGGATTAAGGTGAGAAGACATCCATTAAGGAAGGAAGCAGAGGGGCAGGAAAGTGAGTAAGTCGCATGATAGCATTGCACAAGACAGGTAAAGGCAGAAACCTCACAGAAGTGTAGAGCTCAGAAGGAGGCCACTTGGCCCATCGTGTCTGTGCTAATTTACAAGGGAGGTCAGTTTCCCACTCACTCAGTCAGCAAATACTCAAAGTAAGAGAGAGAAATAATTGTTCTTTAAAATGATACTCAAGAGATAAGATTGAGATGCTTTCATAGCTGAAGTGGACAATCTACTCTGGGCCAGTGCTGGATTAAATAGAACCAAAGGCTGATTAAGGAAAACAGAGAGCTCACTCCCAACAGGAACAAAAACAAAGTTGCTGGAAAAGCTCAGCAGGTCTGGCAGCATCTTGGGGGGAGAAAACAGAGTTAACGTTTCGGGCCCAGTGACCCTTCCTCAGAACTGATGTTTTCCCAGCCACCATCAGTTCTGAGGAAGGGTCACCGGACCCGAAACGTTAACTCTGTTTTCTCCCCCACAGATGCTGCCAGACCTGCTGAGCTTTTCCAGCAACTTTGTTTT